>NW_026614822.1:0-106504 GCF_030052815.1 Hevea brasiliensis | reverse complement strand
AAATTCAAAAGAAAAGAAAAGAAAAATCACTCTCATCTTCCCTCACCCCAAATCAATGCCAGCAATCTCTCCTCACATCTCCATTGATGTTCATACTATTAAGAGTTATTCAATCCTTGAATAACTTGGATTTTCTCTTCACAAAATCTAACCTTAAAACCCTAGTAAGCTCTCTAAATTAACCTGGACAAGAAGAGTGAAGAAGTGAAAGAAAGAGAGAAATTGAAGGAAGGAAGAATTGAAAATTTAGTGGAGGTAAGCACTTGTATTTGGAAATTTAAGTTTCAATTATTGTATTTACGACTAAGTAACTTAGATTTTAACTTAAAAATCAAAAGAAAATATTTATTGGGGGATCAAAGGGAAATTCGCCAATCTATAGTTTAAGGTTTAAAATGGAATGAATTTGGTGGATTTGAATGATTATTTGAGGTGAATGGAGGTATATAGACATTAGATGTACACTTTGATCAGAGTTGAATTATGCAAATGTGTAACTAGGGTTTGAGTATACGTGAAAATTAGAGAAAAAGGTTGAGAATTGACTCATTTGATATAGTTGACTTATTTGAGTTGAGAAATGGTCAATATGACACATTTGTGGTATGTATGAATTGTTAGGAACCAAGTTCCAATTGATTATTAGTGTCAATCATGTTAGCTTGACTTAGTTCCTTCGTAGGGATCAAAACCAGAAAATTTACTAACCCAATTGGTGTGAGGCCAATCTGGGAATGAAACTAGACACAAATGGCAAATTTTTCATTTGTGGAACTGTCATGCTTAGAAAGTGACCATAATCTTAGTGAACAATTAGGCCAACCGAATTGGGGCAACCTGATCTCTGCATAAAAATGACCAAATGAATAATAGTTACTGTGAAATGACCATAACTTGGTCTAGGAAGGTCCAAATGACCTGAATTTTATAATCGAGGAAAAGCTGTAGTTCTTCCAGACATAGCCCTACAACTTTCATAAAGAAAATAAACCCAAATTGTGATCATAACTCATCTAAAAACTCACCCAAATTTAATGTACAAAAATTGCTGTAAATTCGTGAAATGCCTGCACTCGGTAACACCAAATCAAGCGCCTATATTCAAATGGCTATAACATAGGCTGTACAAACTCAAATGGAGTGATTTAAAATGAAAATAAAGTTAAGAAAATAAGAAACAACTTCTATGAAGAAAACTTAGCCAAATTATCAATATAAACTTGACCAATGGAACAAGCTCCCAAACAAGACACTAAATTTTGAAATTTTGAAATTTCACCTAAGATACTTAAGATTTGAGGAACAAACTCAAAACCAACAATTTGGGTAACCAAAATGTGGTATATAGGTGAAATTGAAATCCCTATACCTATTAAGACGATGAGAAAGTCAACAATTCTTAAACTTGAATAGTATCATAAATAGTAACTCAAGTATAAATTTAATTAACATCAAGTTTAGCATATTAAAGTTAGTGTAGTAAATAGATTTTAATTTATTTTGGATTTATAATAAATTATGATATTGAAACACCTAAAATTATGTATTTCAGTCAAAAAGAATACCAGAAAGAACCTGCACGCCTAATCAAGGCCAAGAGTGTGACTCGCATAAGGTTTGTGCACAATATCAATATTCTTAAAATTCCTTGAGTGCATGAAATCAATTGTGATCTACTTATATTGCAAAATGGTGATTGAAATGTGTATTATGCTTTGACTTAAATTGTTAAAAGTTTTCTTTTATTTGTTTGAAATGGCAATGAATGTTTAGTAAATTGTTAAGAGCTTTGAAACTACGCTTTCATGATCATATATTTGAATGCTTCACTAGCATGACTAATGGGAGGAATTAGTTTTGAATTTTGATTCTCTCCGTCAAGTGTTGAGGTGTGTACTAGTAGAGGAAGAAATTGAATGGGTACCCATAGTTTGAGCTAGCTAGCCTTGTGATTTTTGGCAAGTCTCCGCTATTGAGATGAGTATTGTTCAATGGCATGATATAATCAGTGTGTTTTTATGAAATTCATTTTGAGATTTCTAAATGAGATTGTTTGACTAAAAATTTATAAATCATGTTTTGTATCTGCTTTTTCATGTTCAGTTCAATATTTGAATAAATGTGATTTGAATTATGGATAAACTGTTATTTTAGTATGTTGTGCACCACTCGAAGTTATAGTATCCGGAGATGATTATTTATTGTCTGCAAATATAGAGATTGCAGAGGAGCAAAGCAAAGTGAGTCGCTGAGGATTTTGGAGCTACTTCAAGTTCATGGGTATATTTTATACCGATTGTAATACTTATTTTAATGTATGTACATGTATAAACCTGTCATGAGCATTGTATAGAGTTTGTAATAATATTAGTTTGGATTTTCTTATGTATATTTTGGATGATGAATGTAATTTAATTTACTTTAATGAAAAATAAATGAAGTTATTTAGTGATATATTTTAAGACAATTGATATGAGAATTATTTTGAATTTTGGAGTTGGAAAAAATTTGATGTTGATTTTGTTGTAGTTAGTGTTTGATTTGATGAAATTAGAATATTGGAAGTGGCTTTATGTGTTTTTAAGAATTATTTTCTTAAAATAAAATGGCATCACAAATTTTTCCAAAAATTTATGTAAAAATAAAATGGATAAAAATTTGAACTGGTTTTTAAACTTCTATTAAATATAAGAAAATGCCTACCACTTCTAAAAAGTAAGAAAATGGTTTTAAAATCCCTTATAGGTACTTAATGAGTTATCCGTAGGTAAAGTTCGGTAGTTCATTAGGTATTCTACGGATCATGTTACACCTTACAGAGGGTAAGGTGTGACAAGAAATCCAAACACATAGAAAGGCGCTACCACATTATCGTGAGAGATAGCTGAGCGAGGTGATGTAGCCATGCAAAATAGCATCAACCTAAAATCCAACCGATCCGCTCACTAAGCCAATGTCATAAGCTCAGTTAGACCGACATCTTGAGAAGATGGGTCTAAGATATTGTAATGAAGGGCTCTAGTACTAATGGGAGATTGTTAGTAGTATGCCCTAGAGCATATCATTTAGTATGTATCTTGTACATATTTTTATTAATAAAAGGCAATTTCACTTTTCCGCTTACATAATGTGTCTATGTGTAATAGAAAAGGTCTATTGATATTTTGTTAGAAATTCTATTCTTAAGTTGTTAAGAATATCAGTGACAGTATTTCTAGCACAAAGTATCATAAATTAGTTCACAATTGATGATACTTCACAATAAGGACATGACTTATCTAGAAAAATTGTAATCATGTTTGTTCCCAAGATATTTATATGAGATATAAATAAGATGGAATGGTGAGTCTCATGCCATATAACAAACATGATAGGCACTTATACATGATAAGTAGGCCAAACCAGTGACGCATGTGACAAGCATATGGAGTTTACTCTTGCCAATGTATTGTCATATATCATATCAGTGCATATAATCTTTAGACCTGAGATAACACATTTATCTTGTATATAGGTGGTTTGAGTTTGGTACTGCTTTCATACTTGTACTGTGTATGGGTATATGGGCATGTGTTGGCTCCTACCAGTTATATATAGAGATAGGTGTTGATCAAGATGGAATCAGTTACCATAAGTAAATAGGGATAAAATCATATGTTCATTTAATTGTTCTTGATGTTTCAAGTTCCTAGCCAGGATGGATAGATTTAATCAGAAAAGAGTTTCTGATGAGAAAATCTTTTTAATCAAGAATTAGAATTAAAAGAGAACATAATATTCATAGCAAATGGGGTTTGACATAAACCATGACTCCAGCTCGAATTGGGATTTTGTAACAAAGAGATTCTAGTGCATGGTAACATATGATTAAAGGATCATTTAAGGTATTCCTTATTATTAATTGAGTGGCCATGGCATGCTATGCTAGGTATTAACCATAGTCTATGAGGTGCCTAAAATGATTTAGAGAAATCATTTATGGTAAGAAAAGTTTCGATGATATTAAGAGTTGATATCATATCTCATTGCCAATTAGTGATGAGCCTAGTGAGTCACACACATACACAAGTAATCACCAAGGCTTGGTTTGCAATAAGATTGCAAAGTCCCTAGCATGGCTTGAAACCAAATCTAGGTTATATGATGTATAATATAAGTTAAATTTATATTTAAAGTGTTTAAATATGAATTTAATTATGAGAAATTAATTAATAGAGATTAATTAATTAATTTATATTTACTATAAATTGATTAGAAGATAAGAAATAATTATTTTGGATTGAGAACTCAAAATTACAACATAAGAGTAATTTGGTCATTTCACAGGGTGACATGTGGCACCATGAGATGGTGACACATGGCATCATGGTTTGTCATTTGTCTTCCTATCATACATGATGATCAAAGTCAAGATTAAACCTAGCTTTGACACTTGGCTTAATGTGATTAGGTAAATTAAAATTAAGATGCAATCAGAAGATGACATGTGGCAAGGGTTTTAAGTAATGACCTAATTATAAAAGGGAAAGAATGAATGAATAAAACATATTCTGATTTTTATCTCATAGATGCCACCACTTCTATGCCTTCTTCCTCTCTTCTTCTTCTTCTTCTTCTTCTTTTATCAATTCAAAGAGAATTGCCCATATTCTCTTGAATTAAAATTGCTAGAAATTGTTTCTAGTGTCTTATATACATCTACAACCTCTCTAAAGGCGAATCCCTAATTTCTAATTGGTTGGCAAAGCTTGAGAAGCTGTTCAAGGGGCTGCCATTGGTGATCTTGGTGTGGAAAAACTAGAGAGACAATATTTGAGGTCCTAGGTGCTTCATAAAGGTACCAATCACATCTGCAGTGTATCAAAAGGTTAGTGCACATATTCTTGTATCAATCTAGGGTTCTAATGAATTAATTTATTAATTCTAAAATCTTAAATGATAAATGTAGATTCTAATACATATTAAAAGGGTTTTAATATGCAATTGAACATTGAAATAAATTAGGTGTATAATGAATCTTGCATGATACATGAGACCCTAGAAGAAAAATTTTGAATTCAATGTTCTAATCTAATAATTTTCATGCTTATGCTCCTTCATCATTTTCATTTATGGCTCAATTTACCTACTGTTTTCAACACAACACAACCTACATAGAAAATTTACACTTCCAATTGTCATTCCTCCTTCTCCCAAACTACAATCAGATACATAGCACTTCTAATTTCATTCATCAAGTCTCAAATTGGTCAATTCCCAACAGTTTACTCAAGTCCTCAACAATCAATATAGAACCCTAATTCACAAAGTCAAGGTCAATAATATATACTTGCAAACAATTAGTTAATACTTGAAATTTCAACTAGAAACTTACAATACCCTCCCACTAATCTATCTATACTATAATTCAACAATAAAATTCAAGAATTACTAATCTCTTAAGTACTTCAAGGTTGCCACATTTAAGCTCAATTGTCCAAAGTCTCTAACATTCAATTATCATTTCAAACATACACATGCCCATAAGCTCTAATTCATTTATTTACTTAAATCAACATGTCTAACCATCAATTACAAGTAGAATTAACCAACTTCCCATGGACTTCCTTAGCTATCGAATTTGAATCCCCACAAATACTCATTCAATTCTTTCAATTTCTCCACAATTCAACTCATCCCAACATCAACTCAAAGTTTAATTACAAAGAAGGAAAATAAGCACTAACCTTATTTTGAGTTTTATAAAACCTCACCCAAACTTCTTCTTTTTGCTGCCTATGTGTTGCCCATGGTGTAAGGATCATTTTTCATGAAGGGAGGTTGAAGAAATAATGCTTAAAGGTAGGGAAATGGAGCTTGCTTCATGGACGTCCATGGAGGACACTTGAGAGCTTCAATTCGGCCATGGGAGAGGAGCTTGATGAAAGTGATGAAGTGAGTGGGAAAATTCTGCTCCTTAGGTATCTTTATATAGTGCCACTTAGTGTTCACTAAGTAAAGTTTACTAATATAATAATTAAACTTTGTAATATTTAAATTAAACCCCATAATTCCTTTAATTGCATTTCAATTGAAATTTCATTTTTTTTTCATAGGGATTTCTAAATTTAATACCACTTATTTTTCATGGACATTTAAGTCAAAAGTCCACTCTAGCTGTCAAATGACCAAAATGCCCCTCTTCGGATTAAATTCGGACTTTTTCGGTAACACCAATTTAATCATTGACTCGCCGATTTCTTTAATTTTCGTTTTTCATTTATACTGACTTACTAATTTTCTTTGATATTTCCAATGTCAATTACACCTCAGTAGACCTTTAATTAGGTCCCAAAAATATTTCCTGGGTTTCTCGATCCGTATTAGTTAACGATCTTCGCCAGAATCTCCAAGTGGTCACCCATCACTATAGTTCCTGCACGTTTAACCTAGTTTCATTTCACCTATTTTATTTTTTTTTCCTTAATTTTTCTTATCACATATTTCATCATTTTATGTCTCCTCACTATTACCAAAATGTAGTTTCGCATTTTCTCGATCGCCTATACCGTCGTCTACATTCTAGCTATCCGCCTGCAAACAACCTCACATTGGAACAAGATAACGCATGCACTACGTAAGTGAGGATGTTACAGTAAGAGACTTCTCAGATGTGTTCCCTGAAGAATTGTTTGGTTTGCCGCCAGAAAGGGA
Organism: Hevea brasiliensis; assembly: GCF_030052815.1. Lineage (NCBI taxonomy): Eukaryota > Viridiplantae > Streptophyta > Magnoliopsida > Malpighiales > Euphorbiaceae > Hevea > Hevea brasiliensis. Next base: position 99,811 of record NW_026614822.1, on the reverse strand, counting down.
AGTTGAATTTGCCATTGAGATATTGTCGGGTACAGCACTAATTTCCATTGCTCCTTATAGGATGGCAACTACTAAGTTAAAGAAGCTAAAAATCTAGTTGTAGGAGTTACTGGACAAGGGGTTTATACACCCCCAGTGTGTCACCATGGAGAGATCCGGTGCTGTTTATGAAGAAGAACGATGGGACCTAAGATTTTTCATTGATTACCTAGCTTGAACAAAGTAATCGTGAAGAATAAGTATTCGCGCCCGCAATTGATGATCCGCTTGATTAGTTGAAAGGAGATGGTGTATTTTAAAAAATTGATCTTAGATCAGGGTATCATCAGCTGAGGGTAAAGGATGCAGATGTGCCAAAGACTGCATTTAGGACTAGGTATGGGCACTATGAGTTCTTGGTGATGCCGTTTGGGTTGACAAATGCACCAACAGCTTTCATGGACCTTATGAACCATATCTTCCATCCATATCTAGATGGGCTTTGTAGTGGTCTTCATAGATGACATCCTGGTGTATTCCAAGGATAAAGCAGAACATGATGAGCATTTGAGTATTTTTCTACAGACTTTAAAAGAAAAAAAGCTGTATGCTAAGCTTTCCAAGTGTGACTTTTGGTTGAGTGAACTTGCATTCCTTGGACACATAGTATCAGCTCATGGGATTAGAGTAGATCCCAAGAAGATAGAAAGTTGATGGAATGGAAGGCTCCAAAAATACAACTAAGGTCAAGTTTCTTGGGGCTAGCTAGGTATTACGTAAGATTTGTGAAGGGTTCTCTCTAATAGCTGCCCAATGACCAAGTTGTTACACAAGAATGTTAAATTTTATCGAATGACAAATGTCAAGCCAGTTTTGAGAGGTTAAAGGCTATGTTGATAAAAGCACCAGTGTTAATACAGTCAGTGTCAGGAAAGGACTTTGTGGTTTACAGTGATGCCTCACATAATGGGTTAGGTATGTATTGATGCAAAAGGGGAAGGTGGTCGCCATGCTTGTAGGCGCCTAAGGCCACATGAACAGTAACTACCATATCCATGATCTTGAGTTAGCAAAGAATCATCTTCGCATTGAAGATATGGAGGCACTACTTGTACGATGAAAAGTGCTACATTTATATAGACCACAAAAGTTTGAAATACTTGCCAACCTGTATGAGCTCAACCTTAGACAGAGAAGATGGATTGAGTTCCTAAAAGACTATGACTGTGGATTAACTACCATCCTAGGAAGGCAAATGTAGTTGCTAATCCCTTGAGCGTAAAGTTCATCACAACTTTGAGATCATCAATGCTCATCCGCCCTTGGCTCGAGATGGAGCTATTTTAGGTGAGTTGCAAGTAAAGCCAAACCTACTATAGCAGATATAAGATGAGTGTAAGGTAGATGAAAAATTAATGGCTATTGTGGGTAAAATCTGTAGGGGAAGGAAACCGATTATAAGGTGAAAGCAGATGGGTGTCTCAGATTACAAAGGAAGAGTGTGTGTACTAGATAATGGGTAAATGAAGACCAGTATTCTGAAAGAGGAACACACTAGTGCTTATGCCATGCACCCGGGAAGCACAAAAATGTATCGTGATTTGAAACTTCACTATTGGTGGCCTGGTATGAAGAAGGATATAGTCGACTATGTTACTAGATGCTTGACATGTCAAGAAGTTAAAGCAGTAACATCAAGTTCTATCAAGGTTGCTACACCATAAGCATACCCGAATGGAAATGGATCGGTCACCATGGATTTTGTAATTGGTCTACCTCTCACCTAGAAAAAGCATGATGCAAGATGGGTGATAGTGGATAGATTGACAAAGTCACCATTTTCTCACGGGCTAAGACCGACTACTCACCGGAGAAACTAGCAGTTGTATATAAGTGAGATAGTTAGATCAGATGGAATCTCACTTTCCATCATATATGATTGAGACCCGAGGTTCACATCCAGATTTTGGAAGAAGTTATAAGAATCCTTGGGCACACAACTCCGCCTTAGCATGGCTTTTCATCCTCAAAGTAATGAACAATTAATGAGTAATCCAGGTAAACCTAAAAATAAATTGAATTCTTACAAATAATAAATTAAAATGATAGTAATAACGTGAATTATGTGATAGGTCCTTGAGGATATGCTGAGAAATTGTGTCATTGAGTTTGAGGGAAGTTGGGATAGATACCTCCTACTGGCAGAATTCGCATATAACAATAGCTGCTAAACTAGCATCCAAATGGCCCCGTATGAAGTACTGTATGGGAGGAAGTGTAAGACACCAAAGGTGTGTTGGACCGAGTTGGGCAAAGATAAGCTCGTGGGACTAGACCTAGTGAAACAGATCAAGAGAAAGTGTAATTAATAAATGCCAACTTGAAGGTTGCCTTAGATAGACAGAAATCTTATGTCGACTTGAAGAGAAAAGAGATAGATTATTTAGTTGGCGACAAGGTGTTCCTCAAAGTGTCACCATGGAAAAAAGTATTGAGGTTTGGAAGAAAGGGTAAATTAAGCTCTAGGTTCATTGGCATATATGAAGTCATTGAACGTGTGGGACCAAAGTGGCCTATCTCGCTAGCTTTACCACTGTGAATGGACAAGATCCATAATGTGTTTCATGTATCTATACTAAAAGGGTACAGATCGCACTTTCACATGTCATCTCCATGGAAGAGATTGAAATTCCTCAACTGCTTTCATCGTAAATTTCGAGGATGAAATTTAAATTAGAAGGGAAGAAACATCCTCACTTTAGCTAGTCCGTCTGCTCTACTATTCTCGATGACTAATGTCTGCTTGGACAAACCTGTAATATCCGAACTATATTTAGACTAGAGTGAGGAGTCATAAATAACTCAAATAATGGTAAGAACAATTATGAAAAAATTTTAGAAATAAAATACAATAAAGTTAAATGAGCCGGTGCCCTTGCGATGGGTGACCTAATGGGAAGTTGCTGTGAAGACAACTAGTAGTCCTAAACCCAAGGGAAATTCTGTAAAATAATTTTAGGGATTCCAAAATAAGAGTCATTGAGGTTTTAATGGCATTAGAATGCCAAGAAAATTCTTAGAAAATTTCATCAATCGATACAGACAATTTTAGCTCACTAAGCTAAATGAAGGGCATTTTGGTCATTTCACCTTCAGAGATAATTTTTAACCAACTTGTCCAGTTAAGTAAATGAATTATATGAAAAAATATGAATAAATATTGAAGAAAATTTAACTAAAAATAAGTAGAGAAAAAAAAGAAAATGAAACAAATGGAAATTTAATTTTATATAATGACATCATAAATGATGTCATTAAAAATTTGTTAACCAATCAAACTCTAACAAGTTTAAGTGTAAAAGGCACAAGAAAAAGGCTTAAAATAAAAAAAAAAAAAAATCCTTCTTCTTCTTCAATTTTTTGCTGGCCAAACCAGCTCTCTCTCTAGCCCTTAATTTTTTTTTTTTCTTTTCTTTGCTTTCAAGCTCATATCTCCTTGATTCTTGCCCAAAACCCTCAGGCCCCAACACTAAAAATACTCCTTAGCTCCTCTTTAAGAGTGTGGCAGCCAAAAATTAAAGGAATTCTTGAAGTTTCACAAGACCAAGTTTAGTTCCAAGGAGGTTAGTGTCCTATTCCTTCTCTCTTTCCTTCAAATTTCTTGTTAGGATAATAAATTGAGCTAAAATTTTTGAAATTTCATAAAAAATAAACATGTTAGCGGGCCACACCATTTTCGGTAGCCATGATGGACCTTAGGGTATGATGAGTTTGATGGGAAATAATATATCTAATAATGCCAATGATGTGTATGATGGAGTTGAAATTGAAAAACTACATGAATTGTATGGTGAATGTATGAATTAGGGATTTGAAAGCTAGGGTTTTGTGGTTAAATTGGGGGTTTTATGCCTTGAGGCCTAATTGAAGCTCTAATGGTCAATTAGTGACCATTTGAGATAAATTGACTATAAATTGGAATGAGTTGAGGTATTGGGAATATGAATTAGGTGTCGCCCCATAGTGCCGTAACCATAGGACTCGAGTCCAAAGTGGGTTTGAATAGCCCTAACTGGACTTGTGAAACTCCAATTGGTGTAAGGAAAATTTCAGTTGAAATTTGACACATAATGCAATATTTTTGGTGAAGAAATCATGCCCAGAAAACCAACCTAAGTTGACCTAAAAAATTGCCCCAATCCAGGTGACCAACATGTCAGCCCCCGAAAATGACCAAATAAACAAAGGTAGTCATAACTCAAGGTAGAAATGTCCAATTGACCTGAATTTTATATCAATGGAAAGCTTAGATAATTTAGAACAACTTTCAGGCAGAACATAACTCCAAATTTTGACTAGAACTTAATGAAATTATCCACCAAAGTCAGAACACCAAAACTACTAGAATTGATTTCTGCCCAGAAATTCTGGAAAAATTTCAATCCGGCTAGTTGTGGTATTTAGGCTATAAATTGAGCTAGAAAACTCCAAATAAAGTGATTCAAAAGGGGATTAAACTAGACACATAAAGGAACAAGTTTTATGGAGAAAGTTTTGTCAAATTTTCATCAGAGTAAGGTCTAATGAAATAGTAAACATGGATCTCAAATTCTAGAAATTTGAAATAAAACCTAGAAGGCTAGGAATTGAGTTTGGCAATTAATGCCAACAAAAATAAAATTCAAAATGTGGTATTTTGATGAACTTAGAATTAACAAATCTATTAAATATTAAAAAGTCAACATTTGTGTGAAATAGTCCAATGAATAGTAACTGCATAATTACAAACATAAGTAATTGCATAATTAACTATATAAAATACCCTAGTATGCCTAGAAAGATTGGGTTGGATAGGTCGGCATGCCAATAGGGTTCTGTTAGCAGTACTACATATGGCTTCATGCCATTCTGTGTTTTATGGCCTTTCGTGCCGTTCTGTGATATAATAGCCTTTGACTATTTTGATTGTGTTTACTATACTTGGCCTCAGATTTAATAATTATTACACCTTATTAACCTGCTCGTTGTACAATCGAGACACTTTGTGATCGATAGTGTGATGGCCCAAAATACTTGATACCTAGTGCCAATTTACCCGTTTATCCAGTCTGGTCGACTAGTATAGGTTACTTAGGCAATCAAAATAAATCTTAACAAATTTTAATCAAATAATTAACATAAAAAAGTACCAGATTAATAATACTACAAATAATTACCAGAAACTCAGTCTGCATAAAATATCAGCATACATTCTGCATATCCATTTTATTTTAGCTATTTTATTTTATATTGACACCACTAAGCAGTATTGCTTAGCACGTTGCTTCTGCCACGCGTAAGTATTGGAGATACGAGCGAGTCCAGTAGACCGTAGACTGGGAGTCAGACTTTGATCTGCATTTTATGTCTTGTGTTACCTCGACCAGCAGTGCATTTGGTAGGATTGCTAGGCTTCGTTTTGTATTCTACATTTTGTACTAGATCTATATTTTGTCTTGTAAATGGTAAATTTATGTAATTATTGTAACTATTGTGAGTTAATGAATTTGAATATTTCTTTGTAAATATGAGTATGTAATTATTCATGCATGGAATTAATTTTAAATTATGAGTTCAAAATGTTGAGATTTGATGAACTGTGTTGATATTGTGTTGTCTTGAGTTGGAGTTTGGGGATGATTGAAATATATTTGGAAGTGTTTTTAACAGTTCGTAAGAACTATTTTTCCACTTACACTTAAGATCACGGATTTTCTATAAAATTTGCGGAAAATTCAAATAAATCAAAATTATAAATAAATGATATAATTGGTAAAAATTTGCACTTAGTGACTAATAAATAAATAAATTAAGAAAGAGTAAATTGTAATGGAATAAAATATGGTGCTCCAAAGACACTCGTGTGGCATATCTTGCTCGGCTTCACCGTAGACTGCAAGGGTATCACACTCTCAACCTCTAAAACTTAGGAGATATAGCTTTTATAAACTACTCTCTCAACTTCTAAAAACTAGTATAACATCATTACTAAATAGTATAAATAAGATAAGTAGTGTTTTGACTCTTATCAAAATGCTAAATATTACTTTAAAAGTTATTGCCGAACAGGGCCTATATAGCGATTTAAAGTAGAAGTGTTACATTAGCTATTAAATATAAAAATAGTTGTATCATCTTGTTGATCCTAATCAAAACGATCTTTCAACCTCTAAAAATTAGAAGGGATAATTTTTTATGAACCACTCCTTCAATCTCTAAACACTACTATAAACGCTATATCATCAAATAATACAAGTAAGAGAGGTATTATTTTAATTATAGTCAAAATATTAAATACTATTTTAAAAGCTATTATCAAATAATGCCTAGACTAACTTTTATATGTATATATATATGTAAAAGAGTTTAATCTATGTGAATTTAAATCTTGGAGTTGATTTTTTTTCTTATTGACCTCATTCGTATTTTTTTTTTTGACAAAACTTATTCTTGAAAATTTTCGCTTAAATTAATTATATAGTATATCACCATTTTTATGAAATATTAAGGGGTTGTCTTCTGTTTAATAGTAGAAACTATAGGAAGTTTTTCAAATTTGCGTGAATCTCTCTGAATGCCACAGCTTCAAGCCTAACCATGCACTTCTATCTCCGATTTTCGTCTTCCATGACACTTGTGATGCTTATGTAGACTAGTTATCTTTTTTTCATATTTTCTTTTGTAATTAGTATTTTTTTTAATCACCATTCTGTAGATGACCAAAAAATGTTCTGAGAAACCCTTAAGAAATATGGTTTCCTAAATTCTGAAAACCAAGTTTTTTGAATAAATTCCTCTTCAGAATACTGGTCAATCTTGTTTCAGGCACATGAAGGAAAGAAAACGATAAAAAAAAAAAACATATATCGAATATTTTATCGAAGAAAAGAATGGATTATTCTTCAATGAAGAAATCATTCAAATCCCATGGCTCTTACAAACAAGCAAGGATAATCGCAGAGGGTGGAAGTTCAGGACAAGATTCAAGAAACCATGAAGAGTTACCTATTCTTTCCCATCAACAATCAGATGATCCCCAAGAAATTTCACAGCCATCAACCCTGGTTGGAGGAGGAGCTAACCACCCTGAGTTCATCGTCAAGGTCGATGCTTCCAGCGCCAACAATGATGTCAATACTATTCATAAGACACTGAGGGAACCTAGCTTCGGTTATATGAATGAGAAGAAAGAAGTGGAGGATCAACCATCGAATATTGTGGATGACGAGATTTCTTTAGACATGGATATGGATATGGAAATGGATGAGCTAAGACGGGAATTACGTGATGAAAACTTGCCATCTTTCCAAGAGTCTTCATTGAACAGTCAACCTTCCAAGGAAATTCGAGTTTCATTTGAACCCTCTCTTTCTATTAATAGTTCAGTCGAGTCTGTTAGAAGGCGATATAAAGATTTGCAGGATGATAAAGATGGGTCATTTAATAGTACTCATTCGCAACAGCAACAACAACAAAGATGTGATGAAGTGTTGAAGTGCACATCAAATGCATCATTTCGAACTCAAACTAGTAGATTATCAAGACTAAAAACGAAATCAAGGCTTTTAGACCCATCACCAGGTGAATTGGGGATGATGTCAGGGAGGGTAAAATCTGAACAATTGAAATCTGGGCTGTTAGTTAAGCCTGGGGATGATGATGAAGACGACCCATTGGAATATGAGGATTTGCCTGAAGAGTATAAAAGGGTTCATTTAAGTCCACTGACTGTGCTTCAATGGTTGAGTTTGATTGCAATTATAGCTTTATTGGCGTGTAGTCTTTCTATATCTACTTGGAAGGAAAGGACCTTTTTAGAGCTTAAATTATGGAAGTGGGAGGTTTTGTTGTTGGTTTTGATATGTGGGAGGTTGGTTTCCGGTTGGGGGGTTCGCATAATAGTATTTTTTATTGAGAGAAATTTTCTTTTACGAAAAAGGGTATTATATTTTGTATATGGCTTAAGAAATGGAGTGCAGAATTGTTGGTGGTTAGGGCTTGTCTTGTTGGCTTGGCATTTTTTGTTTGATGCCAAGGTTAGAAGGGAGACCAAAGGTGAAATTCTGAAATATGTTACAAAAATCTTAATATGCTTTTTGGCGGCCAATTTCATATGGTTGCTTAAAACTTTGATGGTTAAGGTTCTTGCTTCATCTTTCCATGTTAGTACCTATTTTGATAGGATTCAGGAGTCGATCTATAATCAGTTTGTAATTGAGACATTATCAGGTCCACCATTGATTGAAATACAAAGAAATGAGGAGGAACAAGAGAAGACTGCTGCTGAGATTCGTAAATTGCAAAATGCTGGAGTTACTGTACTCCAGAACTTAAGGCAACTGTGTTCTCACCATCAAAGAGTGGTAGAATAGGTTTCAATGGGGGACAACAGAAGAGTTTAATGAGATCAAAAAGGGTAGACAAAAAGGTAAATAATGAGATAACTATTGACCACTTGCACAAATTGAATACTAAGAATATTTCAGCCTGGAATATGAAGAGGTTGATGAATATTGTAAGACATGGTTCTCTATCAACTTTGGAAGAGCAAATTTAGATGCAAATAATGATGATGAATATGCAGTAGAGATCAGAAGTGAATATGAGGCTAAAGCTGCTGCAAGAAAAATTTTTAATAATGTGGCTTGCCGTGGATCAAAGTGAGTTATTTGAATTTATAATTAAGATATATATACTTTCATGCATTCATTAATTATACTTTATTATTAGCAATCTATCAACTTTTCAAACTTCTCAATGCTAAGTTCCATTTTAAAATATGAAGAATTGAATTATTAGATTCATCTTTATATGTGATGGAAGGTTATTTTTTAGCATAATGCATATACTTTTCATGTGTAAAAGGTCTTAATTATTGAAGTTATACATTATGTATATTGTTGATTTTATTTTATTGTTTTTTTCCTCTTAACCTTTTCACGTATATATAGAGTTTTAGAATACAATTTCATTTATATATAGTAATATAGAGATAATAAAAAGAAATTAAAGAAAATCAATACATGTTAAAATATTTTATTATCAAATGATGGACGAGAAGGAAAAAATTCTCAAGAAAAATTAGTGACATATGAGGTTAATATAACAATCAAATAAAATTATGTTTAATTAATTAGTTTGTCATAATGCCAAAAAAAAGATTTAATATTATTGAAAGATAAAAAAAAAAATGAATAAATAACAGAGACTTTTATTGTTTTAATATATCATGAAAATATTTTTTAAGTGAAAATTCTCCATTCATAAGATACATATAATGGTAATAAATATTATTAAATATTTTATTTTGTATAGAATTCACCATATGCATACATATTAGACTGTCTAGTTCTTTGTGTTGCAAACCATTTTTTTTATTATTTTTGTTGCAATATTTTCTTGTTTCTTTTTTTTTCATTTATATGTATATATTGATTTAAAGGCTATAATTATTATTAAATGTAATTTTAATATCATTGTTATTAGGAGTAAAGATATATTTTCTTTAATTAATATTACTTTTTAAAATAAAGTTTTCTTATTATCTCTAGTCTAGCATTAAATTAAGTTATATATTCATAGTTTTGTCTAATTCTAACATATTGTTATTTTTATAAAATAATACCAATTAATTTATGTGGTAGGTACATTTACTTGGAAGATTTATTGCGATTTATGAAAGAAGATGAAGCTTTAAAAACAATGAGTTTATTTGAAGGAGCATCTGAAACAAGTCGAATCAATAAATCTTCCTAAAGAATTGGGTGGTAAGAATTCAAATGATATTTTAATCCATGGTTTATAAAATGCTTTAATGAAATAGCATTATGCATCAATAGATAATATTTGATTGTTATAGGTGAATGCTTTTAGAGAGAGAAGAGCACTTGCCTTGACATTAAATGACACAAAAACAGCAGTAAACAAGCTTCATCAGGTGGTAAACGTAGTAGTTGGCGTTATTATATTGGTTATCTGGCTACTCATTCTTGGAATTGCCACAAGCAAATTTGTTATGTTCATGGGATCGCAGATTGTGGTTGTATCTTTCATTTTTGGGAATACTGCCAGGACATTGTTTGAGTCTATCATCTTCCTATTCTTCGTCCACCCATTTGATGTAGGTGATTTGTGTGAAGTGGATGGAAGACAGGTATATCATTTTACTTCCATCTTTATATACCCTTACTTTATTTATTATAATTTCTTTTTCTTTCATAAAAATTATATTAGTGATATTGAATCGCTTTTTAAAATTGTGAGTCTCGATGATAAGAATGACAATTATTTCCGAAGTAGATCAGTCTCATCCCAAATCTGATCAAATTTTCCCGATCCCATATTTTGCAGAATGGGGACAAGGAGACCCCATTCCGAATCACCATAATCTATTCCACACAATAATTTATTATTATTTTTATTAAAAATTAATTTATTTTTATATATTTATGTATTTAACTATGATGATTTTTTTAACAAAAATATAAATATATTATTAAGATTATGTTTAAGAATTATATATCTCACTTATAATTTATTTTTTATTAATAAATAATTTTGCATTATATAATAATAAATTAAAATGAAAAAAAGCTCCTCGGGGAAATTGGCCCTCCCACTCCCAGCAAGAAAGTCCCTTTCTTGATCTGGAGCTCTTGTGGAGCGAGAAAAGAGGAAGCAACCTCTGCTTCCAATCTACCCTGCTGCCATTCATAATCTTGAGTTTGGAGTCTAAGTCAAAATAAGCTATAAAAAAAAAAAAAAAAAAAAAAAAATTATATGTTCCAACAAATTTAATTTCATGCAGCTTAGAGTTGAGGAGATGAACATCCTAACCACCATCTTCCTCAGAGATGACAATCTTAAGGTTATATACCACAACAACATTCTGGCAACTAAAGCTATTGGCAACTTCTATCGTAGTCCAGACATGGGCGATGGAGTTGAATTCTTCATCCACGTATCGACTCCTGCAGAAAAGATTGCTCTTATGAAACAGAGAATAACCAGGTATGCAAATTAAAAATTATTTACCTAGCTATTGACATCATTATTTATTCACTAATTATGGGGCTTTGAGAGGAAAGATTTGAGAATATCATGTCGCTAAGAATTATATTTATATGTGATTATTTACTTTATCACTAACAATAGCATCCTAATTTTTTTTTAGTATTTTACAATTTTGTCTTTAAGATATGACAAAAACCATAATTTAATATCTTTATTTTTTTATGAGTAATAAGTTAATTCTTGAGATATGTTTCTGTTAACAAAATAGTCCTTCTATTAAATTTTAATGCTACTCAAACCATAATTAAAGCAATCAATTGAAATTCAAAGGATTAAAAAAATTTTCAGAATGGATTGCTAGAACTATGTAACAATTTATTGCATAGTGTAGGAAATTAATACTTCAAAATTTGAAATTCCCTTTTGATTTACCTCATAAATAACTTTGTATATTTATGAATTTTTATTTAACTCATTTAATGTTGTTGCATTTACATTGAGTGTAAGAAAGAGCACTTTTATCCCAATACAATTTTTATATTGCTGGAACTAGCAGACTTACATAAGGTGAAAGTGGCAGTATGGTGTAGGCAATAGAATAAAACCACCAAGACCAGGGGTTGAAATTTGAAAGGAGAGCTCTATTATTGGATGAAATGGTGAAAATATTCTGAAGGAGCTTGACATTCAATACCGTTTATTCCCATTGATGTCAACATTCATAATGATGCCTCCTTTGACCCCTTTATAGCCCTCATTGAAGTGGGGATTTACTTTCTATTTTCATCATTCTTGTGGATTTCAATCATGTTCAGAGTGAGATAATTTCCACGTGCAATGGCAGTGAATTACAATAGCTTAATTTTCTACTGAGTTAAATAAGTTAGCTACCATAGGAAAGCATAATCAATGGGCATTGCATTAGGTGCTAAATCATTTTTATGTATAATTTTATCAATCCTATTATTTGGAGCTTCTCTTTTATAGTTTATTGTTCTCTTGCTTGTTCCATGTATAGTTGTTATATGTATAGATTTTTCCATGTATAGTTGTTATATGTATAGACTTTCTATGTATAGACTTTCTTTAGCTCAAAGGCTTTATGCTATTTAGAGGAGTATTGAATTTCTAGGAACAAATGATGTAATAAAGAGATTGATTAACCCCAATATTGGCTTTGACAAACAATAAATTATATTAGACCATAAATGTATAAATTGTTAGCGTAGCTAAAGCTAAACTCAAATCAGCACATATACCCATTGATGAAACATCTACAATTGCTCCTCGTAGAACAACTGTATCTCACCCACTGAGATATGGTTTTCATGAAAAGAACAAGAGTTGTCTATCATGAAGAAGTAGATCACGGAGATGATCCACTTACCTATGAAGAAGTTATATCGTATATAAACTCTTCAAAATGGATTGATGCTATGAAATCCGAGATTGATTCCATGTATAAGAATCAAGTTTGGGATCTTGTTGACCCACTCAAGGTATTGTACCTATAGGGAACAAATGGGTTTTCAAGAAGAAAATTGGTTCATGGAAAGGTAGAGACCTATAAGGCAAGGCTAGTAGCGAAAGGGTTTCGCCAAAGGCAAGGAATAGACTATGAGGAGACTTTCTCGCTCACATGCTTAAATCAATTAGGATTTTATTAGCACAATGATACTATGATTATGAGATTTGGCAGATGGATGTCAAAATACCTTTTCTCAATGGATACATTGAAGAAAACATTTTCATGGAACAACCTAGGGTTTTGAATCCCAAGATGGTTCCAAGGTATGCAAGCTAAAGCGATCCATTTATGGGTTGAAACAAGCTTGAGGAGTTGGAACATCCGCTTTGATGAAGCCATTAAATCCTTTGGTTTTATCAAAAATGAGGATGAGCCATGTGTATATAAGAAGGTTAGTGATGAGCTATCACTTTCCTTGTCTTATATGTGGATGACATAACGTTGATAGGTAATGACACATGTATGTTGACAACTATAAAGGTATGGTTGTCAAATACATTCTCCATGAAAGACTTAGGGAGGCAACCTATATTCTTGGGATTCGTGATCTATAGAGATAGAGCTAAAAAGAATAATAGGTTTATCCCAAAGTCTATACTTGGAAAAGGTGTTAAAGAGGTTTAACATGCTTGATTCCAAGAGAGGATTGTTACCAAGTGAGACATGGTATCCATCTTTCTAAAGAGATGTCTCCAAAGACACCAAGAAAGAGATAAGATGGCGAGGATTCCATATGCTTCGCCATTGGAAGTTTAATGTATGCAATGTTGTGTACTAGGCCGGATATTGCATATGCTGTTAGTTTGACTAGCAAGTATCAATCCAATCCAGGTTTGGAACACTTGATAGATGTAAAGAATAACATTAAGTAATTGAGAAGAACTAAGGATTTATTCTTGATTTATGGAGGTGAAGACTTGCAATTAGATGGTTATAATCGATTCTCGACTTCCAATCGATATCGATGATAGAAAGTCTACCGATATGTGTTCATTTGTAATGGAGGTGCAACATTGGAAGAGTTCCAAACAGAGCATGACCGCAGATTCCACTATCGAGGTCGAGTATATTGTCGCATCGATGTCGCAAAAAGAAGTCGCTTGGATAAAGAAGTTCGTGATGTAACTTACATGAGTTCCTTCCATTGAGTCGCCAGCCTCCACTACACCGTGACTACAATGGAGTAGTCATACAGCAAGGAACCAAGGTCTCACCCAAAATCCAAACACATAGAAAGGCACTACCACATTATTAGAGATATAGTTGGGCAAGGCGATTTAGCCATGCGTAAAATAGCATCGCTTGAAAATCCACCGATCCATTCACTAAGCCTATGTCACGCACTCGCTAGACTGACATCTTGAGAAGATAGGTCTAAGATATTGTAATGAATGGCTCTAGTGCTAGTGGGAGATTGTTAGTAGTATGCCCTAGAGCATATCATTTAGTATGTATCTTGTACATAATTTTATTAATAAAAGGCATTTCCACTTTTCCGCTTACATAATATATTTATGTGTAATAGAAAAGGTCCATTGATATTTTGTTAGAAATATTATTCTTAAGTTGTTAAGAATATGAGTGACAATATTTCTAGCACAAAGTATCATAAATAGGTTCACAATCGAGGATACTTCATAATAAGGACATGACTTATCCAGAAAGATTGTATTCATGTTTGTTCCTAAGTTATTTATATGAGATATAAATAAGATGGAATGGTGAGTCTCATGCCATATAACAAACATGATAGGCACTTATAAATGATAAGTAGGTCGAACCAAAGGACACTTATGACAAGCACATGGAGTTTACTCTTGTCAATGTTTTGTCATAAATCATATCAGCATATAATCTTTAGACCGAGATAGCACAGCTTATCTTGTATATAGGTAGTTTGAGTTTGATAACGCTTTCATACTTGTACTATGTATGGGTATATGGGCATGTGTTGGCTCTCGCTAGTTATATATGGAGGTAGGTGCTGATCAAGATGGAATCTGCCTCTAAGTAAATAGCTTATAAAATCCTATGTTCATTTAATTGTTCTTGATGTTTCAAGTTCCTGCCAGACAGATAGATTTATTCGTAAAAGAGTTTCGATGAGAAAATCTTTTAATCAAGAACTGGAATTAAAAGAGAACATAATATTCATAGCAAATGGAGTTTGACATAAACCATGATTCCAAATTTTGAGTTGGGATTTTGTAACAGAGAGATTCTAGTGCATGGTAACATATGATTATAGGTTTATTTAAGGTAAATCTTATTACTAATTGGGTGGCCATGGCATGCTATGCTAGGTGTTAACCATGGTCTATGAGGTTCATAAAATGATTTAGAGAAATCATTTATGGTAAGAAAGAGTTCTGATGATATTAAGAGTTGATATCATGTCTCATTGCCAATTAGTGATGAGCCTAGTAAGTCACACACATACACAAGTTATCACCTATTTAAATATGATTTAATTAATTAATTAAAGAGTTTAATTGATTAATTAAACAGGTTTGGTTTGCAATTAAATTGCAAAGTCCCTAGCATGACTTGAAACCAAATCTAGATTATTAGATGTATAATATAAGTTAAATTTATATTTAAAGTGTTTAAATATGAATTTAATTAATGAGAAATTAATTAATAGATTAATTAATTAATTTATATTTGATATAAATTAATTAGAAGAAGAAAATAATTATTTTGGGTTAAGAACTCAAAATTAAGACACAGGGCATTTTGGTCATTCATACAGACACGTGGCACCATGAGATGGTGACACATGGGATTACACATAAGCTTGCCAAATTTTTTTTTTTAATCATGTAAGATGATTAAAATCAAGATTAAATATAGGTTTGACACTTGGCACAATGTGATTGGGTCACTTAAACCTAGAGCTAATCAAAAGGTGACATGTGGCTAGGGTTTAATGTGTTAACCTAGCTATTAAGTGTGGTTATGAAAAAATA
This sequence comes from Hevea brasiliensis, assembly GCF_030052815.1. Classification (NCBI taxonomy): domain Eukaryota; kingdom Viridiplantae; phylum Streptophyta; class Magnoliopsida; order Malpighiales; family Euphorbiaceae; genus Hevea; species Hevea brasiliensis. Next base: position 84,283 of record NW_026614822.1, on the reverse strand, counting down.
ACCAGCAGCCTCTCTCTCATTTGTCACGCCACTTTGAGCCTCTCCAGCTATTTCTCTTCATCTCTCATTAATTCAAAGAGATTAGCCATCAATCTCTTGAATTAAGAACACTAGAAATTGTTTCTAGTGTCCTCGCTTACATCTCTAATCTCTTAAAAGGCGTAACTTGAATTTCTAATTAATAGAAAAGCTTTAGAGGCTGTTCAAGGGCTGCCATAGGTGTTCTTGGTGTGGATAAGCTAGAGGGACAACATTTGGTATCCTCAAGACGATTCAAAGGCGCAGACACGCCAAAGGCATCAAGAAGTTAGTGTAATCGTTCTGATTTAATCTAGGTTCTAAAATTAACTGATTAATTTTAAAATCTTAAATGGCAAATACATATCCAAAACATATTAAAAGAGTTTTAATATGTTGTTTATCATTGAAATCAAATAGATAAAAATAAATCTTGCATGGTGCATGTGACCCTAGGCTAAATTTTTGAATTCAATGGTATAATCTTGTGTTTTTACGCCTGCCTTCACTAATGATATTAAGAGTTGATATCATGTCTCATTGCCAATTGCGATGAGCCTAATAAGTCATACACATACACAAGTAATCATCAATTAAATATGATTTAATTAATTAATTAAAGTTTAATTGATTAATTAAATAGGTTTGGTTTGCAATTAGATTGCAAAGTCCAGAGTACGACTTGAAACCAAATCTAGGTTATTGGATTTATAGTATAAATTGAATTTATTTTTAAAGTGTTTAAATATGAATTTAATTATGAGAAATTAATTAATAAAGATTAATTAATTAATTTATATTTGATATAAATTGATTAGAAGAATAGAAATAATTATTTTGGGTTGAGAACTCAAAATTAAGACACAGGGGTATTTTGGTCATTTCACAGGGTGACATATGGCACCATGAGATGGTGACACATGGCACTAAACATAGCTTGCAATTGTCTTTTAATCATGTATGATGATCAAAGACAATATTAAATCTTAGTTTGACACTTGACACAATGTGATTGGGTCAATTAAACTAAGAGCCAATTAGAAGTGACATGTGGCAAGGGTTTTAAGTGGTGACCTAGCTATATAAGGGAAAGGATAAAAAAACAAAAAAAATACAAGCTGCTATTTGTTTCATTGGTGCCACCACCCAAGGCATCTCTCCCTTCTCTTCTTCTTCATCTCTCACCAATTCAAAGAGAATTACCAACATTCTCTTAAATTAAAAATACTAGAAATTATTTATAGTGTCCTGTATACATCTGTAATCTCTCAAAAGGAAAAACCTGATTTTATAATTAATTGGAAAAGCTTTAGAAGATGTTCAAGGGGCTGCCATTAGTGATCTTAGTGTGGACAAGCTAGAGGGACAACATCTGGTGTTCCAGGCGCATCCCAATGGTGCCAAACACACTGCAGTGCATCAAAAAGGTTAGTGCAATTGTTCTTGATCAAATCTAGGGTTCTAATGAATTAATCTATTAATTCTAAAATATTAACTGGAAAATGTAGATCCAAAAACATATTAAAAGAGTTTTAATAAGTTGTTTTCCATTGAAATCAAATAAATAAAAATGAATCTTGCATGATACATGTGACCCTAAATGAAAAATTTTTGAATTCAATGATCTAAACTTATGTTTTTCATGCTTTCGCTCCTTCAATTGGTATCAGAGCCACTATATTTGCCATTTAAATTGTTGATTATATGATTTAATAGTGTGATTTGATCATGAGATGATTAAATCATTGCTGGTTGCAATGAAAAAGGTGGCGCCATGGATGGGACTCCATACGTGCACATGGTTTGTGCACTCCTTATAGTGCGCGTGGTTTTGGGCAATGTTTGTGCAATTATTGTATGATCTAATGCTCATAATTATGTCCATTTTATGTCTAATTAAATTGTTTAATTAGAGTTTTAATCACACAATTGAATTTTGATTCAAATCTAAATTTTTAAAATTGTTTGAATGAGATTCAAATCTGAATTTTTAAATTTGGTTGAATGAGATTCAAATCTGAATTTTTAAATTTGTTTGAATAAGATTCAAATTTGAATTTTTTAAATTTGGTTGAATGATATTCAAATCTGAATTTTTAAATTTATTTGAATGAGATTCAAATCTGAATTTTTTAAATTTGGTTGAATGAGATTCAAATCTAAATTTTTAAATTTGGTTGAATGAGATTCAAATATGAATTTTTAAGTTGGTTTGAATGTGATTCAAATATGAATTTTTAAATTTATTTGAATCATATTCAAATCTGGATTTTTAAGTTAGATATGAGATATTCAATTTAATTTAAATATGTATGTTTTATTTAATTGTTAGATAGTGATATGCATGATGGATGATCATGGACAATAAAAGACCAATGTGATTGGATTTATTTCTTTTATGTTTCTTTGGGTTGTAAATTAATTAATTTATTTTAATTGATTTTTGGGCATGTATTGTTAAGGTTGTAATAATTTTGGGTTGTAATTTCATTTATTTAGTTTTTGTAAATTTGCCTTGGTATGCCAAGGATTACTATGTAATTCGATTGCAAGAAGATCAAGGAGGTCAAGAGCATTGGTGAGACCAGTGGGAGGAATTCAGATCAAATGTTGATTATGTACTCCTTCAGCAACTCTTGTAATATGAATGAATGAAACACACCTAGGAATGCCCTGATTCAATTCTTGGTGGCTTAGAATTGAATCCCTTAGAAAAGTCCATGATCATACCATATTTATTTATTATCCATGAATGCATGAGATGTATGGGAATGTATGCAAGTATATGATATATGCATGCTAATTGGATAATGTGCAAAGTAAGACCTTAATAGTAATTAGGATGATCATAAAATCTTCCAAAAAATGATTGTTGGAAATGCTATAATTAAAGTAATTATAACATAGGCCCTCCATTGAGGCAATTATTTTAAGAAATTTTAAATACTTGCATAATATACAATTAATTTAAGAGATTTTCCTAAGAATAATTATTAAGCATGAGATGTTGTAAATATTTAATTGGTTTGGTGGCCAATATTGGATGTACTGAGGACATTAAAATTATTGCATAATTATCGCTCAATGGGATTAACTTAACTAATGCAAGATAAGTCAATAATGGATGTACCTGAGATTTTGAGCATTAGGGGCTAGGTCAAGGATTGAACCTCACATGAGATGTGATGGGCAAGGAGTTGCTCACTTATAGTTTATTATAATTCCAATAATGGATGTACCGAGGATGATCAATAGAATTATAAGAATTAATAATCCACTAGAAATCCATCCAACTAGGATTTCCGCTTTGTACTTTGGAAGTGTAGGATTCGCTAAGTTAGTGGGAGGATCAATTTGATTAAAAGACCATAATTATTTTGGTTAATGACATGGTACATTTACTAATTAATCTAATTATTTTTACGCTTAATTTTCTAATAATAATGAGCAGTAACAACCACCACCGCCCAATATCCTTGCAAGCATACTTGATCGAAATAGGTTAACAAGACCTAATCTATCTTATTGGCTAAGAAATTTGAAATTTGTCCTGAAACTTAATATAATAGGATATGTTTTAGTCTCAAATGTTCATGGTCCCTTACATCCAGAGGCCACTCAAGAGGAACATGAAACTTTGGACAAGTGGAAGGAGCATGATATGAGAGCCAAGTATTACATACTTGTTTCTATGAGTAATGAGTTACAGAAGCAGCATGAGAACATGAAGAGTGCAAGTGAGATCCTCCTTCACCTACAAGAGTTGTATGGTGAGCACAGCAGGAATGCTAGGTATGAGATATCTAGACAGCTAGTTTGCATGAGGATGTTTGAGGGACAAAATGTTGGGGATCATATCCACAAGATGATTCAGCTGATTGAGCAGTTGGAATATCTTGACTTCAACATGGATTTCCAACTACAAACGAATTTGATCCTTCAGTCCCTTCTTGAGTCATTTGGGAATTTTGTGACAAATTTACATATGATTAAATAGGAATGCACCTTGGCTGGTTTACTCAACATGCTATTTATTGCCCAAAAGAATATGTCGGGCAATAAAGGAAAAGAGGTAGCTTTGATTACATCTTCTTCTGCTGGCAAGTCCAATAAGAAGAAGGGCAATAAGAAAAAGAAACCTCAGATTCTTAGTCCTTCCAAGAAAATAGCTAAACAGAAAGGGAAGACTAAAGCTGATGGAGACAAAGGAAAGTGTTTCCACTGCCAGAAGGATGGACACTAGAAAAGGAACTGCTCAGAGTATCTTGCTTCTCTCAAGGACAAGAAGGATACACCTTCAGAAGGTATGTCCATATCTTGTTATTTAGATTCTGATGATAGTCATAGTTCATCTATAGCTTGGGTTTTAGATACTGGAGCCAGTTCTCACATTTCTTATTATATGCAGGAACTAGCAAACAAAAGCAGAGTAAAGTGGCATTCTCGAGATGTTAGACTCCGGATTGGTGATCGCTCAACTATTGAAGCTTTAGCCATAGGATCTAAATCCTTTTACATGTATGGACATGTTTTGTGTTTGGATAATATTTTATATGTACCTGATGCTTTTAAGAACATCATTTCTATATCTAGTTTGACTAGAAATGGCTATGAATTTCAGTTCACAGATGATGTTTGTAAAATTTATTTTGGAAATAAACATGTTGGTTTGAGTTATATGAATGGTGATCTTTATTATTTGGATAATAATGACAGACACAAAATGAATGCAAGTGATTTAAATGAATGCAATGCCATGGTGAAAATCAACTCAAGTTCAAAATATATTTGACACTTAAGGTTAGGTCATGCTGCGTAAGATAGGATTACAAACCGAGAAAATGGGGATTCTATCCTCTTTGGGTTCTGAACCTACTCTAACCTAAGAATCCTGCCTTTAGCGCAAAATGACTAAATCACCCTTTGTTGGACAAGGGCTAAGAGTTGAAAATATTTTAGAGCTAATACATAGTGATGTATGTGGTCCATTTAAAGAAATGGCAAGAGGCAGTTTTCATTATTTTATTACCTTTACTAATGATAAATCAAGGTTTGGGTATTTGTATTTGATGAATATAAACATAAATCCTTTGAAAGGTTCAAAGAATTTAAATCTAAAGTAGAAAATCAAATAGGAAAAGTATTAAAGCTCTTCGATAAGATCGAGAGGTGAATACTTGGCAATCGAATTTGATGAATACATGAAAGAGCATGGTATTGTTTCTCACCGACTTCTCCAGAACACCACACCAATGGTGTATCCGAAAGGAGAAATCGCACTTATTAGATATGGTATGCAAGATGATGAGTTATACCGATATGCCAATCTCCTTTGGGGATTTGCATTAGAATCACTTTGTATATTCCGAATAGGATTCCATCAAATCGCTTTCTTCCACACCTTATGAGATATGGCATGGAAGAAAACTAAGTCTTAAGCAAGTTAAGATATGGGGTTGTCCAGCTTATGTCAAAAACTGAACACTGATAAATTGGAAACCAGATCAGAAAAAGGGTCAATTTGTTGCATATTCAAAAGATAGTTTTGGATATTATTTGATAGTTTTGGATATTATTTTTATTTGTCTACATCACAAAAGGTTGTGGTAAGTAGAGATGTTACATTTCTTGAACAACAATTTGTTCAAGAAGGAGGCAAAGGAAGGCCAATAGAGTTAGAATTGGAGAATTCTCACCAACTAATAAACTGATGGATATAGATCCATCTAGTCAACTTACACCTATTAATGAAACATCTATAGTTGTTCCTCATAGAACAACTGTGGTATCTCACCCACTGAGATATGGTTTCCTTCATGAAGAAGAACAAGAGTTGTCTACTCATGAAGAAGTTGATCATGGAGATGATCCACTTACCTATGAAGAAGCTATATCGATATAGACTCTTCAAAATGGATTAATGCTATGAAATCCGAGATTGTTTTAAGACTCGCCTGCCTGCTCAACCAATTTTCTACCGCAATGCAGTCATCTTCCTCTTGTCAAGAAATCCACCGCCCCAAACTTTCTTAGCCTTTCCTGTGTGATTTCACTGTGGAGCCGGTGGTGGTGGTGGTGGTGCCGGCATTACTCGCCATTTGTCTAAAGAAGTCGGCCATTTGTTGAACATGGCTCGGAGGCCGAAAGGTGCTCGCCGAGCCGCGGAGTAGGTTCTCCCTACCCCGCCTCACCGCACGGTGGAGCATGACTCTCCACTTCCTCCTCAACCGCCTCCGAGATGAAAGGTCCATATCCTATTCAAAATAAAAACAAACAGATCTGCATTAGTGTCACCTCGACTTTACAAATGCAATACATGGTATGGACTCAATCTAGGACCAGAACGCCTAAACCGTGCTCGATACTAAATGTGACACCCTTACCCGTGTACAAGATACCCGAGTAAGTAATGCCACACGGTGTACCAAGACACTCTAATATACCTTAATTAATTTATATCATGCTTTTGCATATAATTTATGAAATATACTTTATTTAAGCCATTTAGCAAAATTTTTATTTATTTGAGGTTCCAAAATTTTATAGAAATTCATGGAGTACCGCTAAAAATGGAGAAAATAGCTCTTCTGAACTCGTTAAAAACACTTCCAATAAACAAATTCATTCATTCCTAACTCCAATATCATCACAAAACTCAATATCAAGATCTCAACAATTTTTCAATTCTGTGTCTCAACAATCTTTTCATTTCTCAAACATCCCTTTCTCAGGGTTCTCATATATAAACAACAATTACATACTCAAATTACTTCCATAGATAACCATAAATCTTTATGATGTACATGAACCTCAAAATACATTACATAACTCCAAAATACATATGAGAAAATAAAATTTTAATTCCAAAATGACAAATGACATCTAGTGTCCTACCAATGCAATCGCAGTTGACGAGGTGACATGGACATCGTGCAGAATCGCAGGATGGACTCACCTACCTGTGGTCTACTGGCTCACGATCGGATCTCCAAGACATCACGCTGTGGCAAAAGCAACGCGCTAAGCAATAATGCTTAGTGGTGCAATAATATAATAGAAGAAAAGAGCAAGAAAATGAATGTGTATAGAATGTGTATGCTTTCTTTGTTTGGTATTGGTATAACCATTATTTCGTTAACGTTGTTCACTTTTATTCATTTGCTGCCCCAAGTAAACCTACACTAGACAATCGGATCGATAATGGGTAACCGCACCGGTACCTAGTACTCGCCGCCACACCATCGGGTCACATATGCATCTCCCAGGTAAATGCAATGCAACAAGTCAGAATAATATCAAGCACAAGGCCAAGTCTCAATACAAAGTCAGAATGGCTACAAGCCATGAAATCGCTGCACGGCATATTGCCATGTGCAAGATCGCTAATCGAACCCTATTGGCATGCCAAACTATCCAAACCAATCTTGTGAGGTATACTAGGGCAATTGAAACTTTTAAATTCTTCAATTTGTGAATTTCAAATTTTTAGTGTCACTATTCATCTTATTGGTCAACAAAAATGTTAACATTTAGAATAAAAATATGTACATTGACTTTGGCACTCCCAACATACCACATTTGGCATTCTAAACTTGTTGGCATTAAGCATTTATACCATTTCAAAGTTTAAACCAACACAAGCGGAATTTTCAGTTTTTGTGAGTCAACTTCACTGTTCCATTAGACATCGTTGCTGTGGGAATTTGAAGAAATGTAAAACATGAAAGTTGTTCCTTATTTTGTCTAGTTGAATTTTCTTTTTAATCACTCAATTTGGAGTCTTTTAGGTCCAGATATGGTCCAAAACCACAGCTGGCCGGATTACCATTCTGCAGAAATTACCATATCTATAAGAATACATGAACAAAGGACTTCCACTGCCATTTGGGTTAGGTTCTGGCCATAATTTGGGGTAGGTTCCTTCATGAAAGTTGTTTTTCTATGTCGCAACTTGTTGCTGTAAAACTTTCAGGTCAATTGACCAAATCTACAGTGAGTTATGGCCAAATGAACAGCCATCGCTCATTTGGTAAATTCTGCAGAATCGCTTTCAGTGGTATCCGGATTGGGGCCAAGTTTTGGTCCTCTTGCTTTGGTCTTTTGGGCATGGTTTCTTCAGAAAAATGTGCCATTATAAGTTTAGTTTCATGTCCAATTGGCCAAACACTAATTGACTAACACAGCCAAAGTTATGGTTATGTAATTGACTGAAATTTCACCATTTGTCATTGCCCTAGGGCAGCTCACACCTTGACTTTGCCATACCATTTTTCTGTCCAAATTGTGGTCAACATACCTCAAATGGTCACTTATTGACCATTAGAGTGTTCTTTAACAGTTTGATAAGCCAAGTTAATTTTTCATTCCTCAAAACCCTAATGTCCAATGCAATTTACCCATAAACCTCAATTAGCACACTAGTTCAACATCTATGTAGATATATAGCTTAAACATAATCTCCAATTCATGCTAAGTCTATTAAAACCATCAAAATACTCCCTTATTGTTCCTTCCTTAGGGCTGCCAAAATTCAAGGCATGAATAAGCATAAATTTCATTCATTTAAGTGACAAATTCTTGCTCACTTTAAGGCTTTAACATGGAATAAAGGAGATTTAAGTATATATGTGCACTAACCTTGAATAGGGCAGATTTTTCCCAACTCAAAACTTCACTTTTCTTCCTTTTCTTGGCTGCCAAAAGCTTTGTCTAGGTGTGCGATTAATTTTCGATGAAGGGACTTATGGGTTTTAGGTGAGGAAGCATGGAAATTTGAAGCTTTCAAGAACCAAAAATGGAGGAGCATGGTGAAGGGATTTCGCTGCAATGGGAAAGGAGGGATGGCTGCTGCATTTTTTGTTATTTTGGTCTTCTTTAACCTCTTTTATTTGTTAGTCAAATAGTTGCTTAATGGTAATTGGTTGGTAATTTTAAATGACATCATACTATGTCATTATTTGCATTATTTTGCATTTTCTTTTCTTTTCTTTCACTACTCATTTTCAATTTCATTTTTAGTAATGTTTCTTCATATTTTATGTCATATTAATTATTTACTCAACTGGACAAGTCGACCAAAAATCACCTCAAGGCGAAATGACCAAAATGCCCTCCGCTTGGTCAACGGGTCAAAATTGTCTGCACTAATTGAAAAATTTTTCTAGGTATTTTCTTGGCATTCGAATGCCATGGGAACCTCAATAACCCTTCTCTTGAGTCCTAAAAATTATTTTATAATTTTTCCCCCGGGTCTAGGGCTCCTCGTTGCGAGAACCGCAACTTCCTCCTCGTTACCCATCGCTAGGGCACCTACTGCTTAACTTGGTTGTATTTTATTTCTAAAATTTTTACTAAATTTTTCTTATTAATATTTGAGTTAATTATGGTTCCCGACTTTAGTTTAAATATTTTTCTGTCGTTCTAGCTGTCCGACCGACACCGGCCACCGAATAAAGAGGATGTACGAGTGGTTAATGGAGGGTTTTACAACTCTTCCTCTAATTTAAATTTCGCCCTCGAAATTTACCTGATATAAACAGCTGAGGGAACTGTTGCCTCATCGCCTCTTCACTTTCCCAAGTTGCCTCCTGTTGTGGTGCCTCCAAAGCACTTTCACCAATGGAATCGCTTGTTCTCAATTCTTTTACTTCCCGAGCTAGGATCCGTAGAGGTTCTTCTTCATATGTCAAATCCGGTTGTATTTCAATTTCTTCTCTAGAGATGACATGCGAAGGATCTGAGCGGTATCTTCTGAGCATGGACAAGTGGAACACATTGTGGATCTTATCCAGCTCTGGTGGTAAAGCTAGCCTATAGGCCATCGACCCACACATTTAATGACTTCATATGGGCCAATGAACCTAGGGCTCAACTTACCTTTTCTTCCAAACCTCAACACTTTCTTCCATGGTGACACCTTGAGGAACACTTTGTCGCCAACCACATATTCTATTTCTTTTCTTCAAGTCGGATAGGATTTCTGTCTTTTTGAGGCAACCTTGAGATTGGCTTTAATTAGTTTCACTTTCTCCTCACTGCTTCACTGTGTCCGCCCTACGCTTGTCTTCACTCAATTCAGTCCAAAGACACCGAGTTCTACATTTTCTCCCATACAAAGGCTTCATATGGGGCCATTTGAATGCTAGCTTGGTAGCTATTGTTGTATGCAAATTCCGCCTGGGAGGTATCTATCCCAACTTCCTCAAACTCAATGACACAACTCCTCAAAGATATCCTCAAGGACCTGACATATATTTCATGTTATTGTTATCATTTCAATTCAATATTTGTATCAATTTCATTGGTTTCAATTGTTTACCTGGATTACTCTTTCTGATTGCCCATCCGTCTGAGGATGGAAAGCTGTGCTGAAGTGGAGTTGTGTACCCAAGGATTCATGCAACTTCTTCCAAAATCTCGATGCAAACCTTGGGTCTCGATCAGATATGATGGAAAGTGGAATTCCATGCGCCTAACTATCTCACTGATATACAATTCTGCTAACTTCTCTAGTGAGTAGTCAGTCCTAACTGGCAGAAAGTGTGCTGACTTGGTCAATCTATCCACTATTACCCATGCTGCATCATGTTTCTTCCAGGTGAGAGGTAGACCACTTACAAAATCCATGGTGACCCGATCCCATTTCCATTCTGTATGCGATAGGTCAGAGCAAACCCGATGGAACTTGATGTTCTCGCTTTGACTTGGCCGACATGTCAAGCATTTAGTCACATAGTCACTATGTCTTTCTTCATACTGTGCCACCAATATCAAGCTTCGATCATGATACATCTTTGTACTTCCCGGTGCATAGCATATACACTAGTGTGTGCCTCTTTTAGAATATTGACCTTCAATTCCCATCATCCGGTACACACGCCTTCCTTTGTAATACGTATACCCATTTACCTTCACCTCATAATCGCTTGCTTTTCCTTCCGGGATTTTGCTCATAATGGCTGCTCATTTTCCATCCGCCATTTGCCCATCCAAAATCATCAGAAAGGTGTTTGACCTCACTTGCAACTCACCAAAATAGCTCCATCTCGAATCAAAGTTAGACGGCATTCAATGATCTCAAAGTCGTGATGGACTTTCTCGCCAAAGCATCAAGAACTACATTTGCCTTCCTGTGATGGTAGTCAATTACATCGCCATATCCTTCAGAACTCAATCCATCGCCCGCCTAAGGTTGAGCTCCCTTTGAGTTGGCAAATATTTTAGACTCTTGTGGTCTGTAAATGTAGCACTTTTCACCATACAAGTAATGCCTCCATATCTTCAAGGCATAAGATAATTGTCGCAAGCTCTAGATCATGGGTAGGGTAGTTCTGTTCATGTGGCCTTAACTGCCTGGAAGCATAGGCGACCACCTTCCCTTCTTGCATCAATACACACCCTAACCCATTATGAGAGGCATCACTATAGACCACGAAGTGCTTTCCTGACACTGGTTGTGTTAATATGGGTGCCTCTGTCAACATAGCCTTCAACTTCTCAAAACTGGTATGACACTTGTCATTCCAATCAAATCTGACATTCTTGTGTAACAACTTGGTCATTGGAGCAGCTATTAGGGAAAATCCTTCACAAATCTTCTCAGAATACCCACTAGCCCCAAGAAGCTTCGACTCGCTTGTATTTCCGGGAGGCTTCCATTCCATCATCGCTTCTATTTTCTTGGGATCCACTTTATCCCATCACCGACACTATGTGTCCAAGGAATGCAATCTCATTCACCAAAAGTCACACTTGGACAACTTAGCATACAGCCTTCTTTTCTCGCAGGTTTGCGTAACAATCCTCAAATGTTCATCATGTTCTTCCTCGGTCTTGGAGTACACCGTAATATCATCAATAAAACCACTACGAACCGATCTGTATGGATGGAAGATACGGTTCATAAGGTCCATGAATGCTGGTGCATTTGTTAGGCCAAAGGGCATCACCAGAACTCATAATGCCCATACCGGTCCCGAATGCGCCTTGGGCACATCTACATCCTTCACCTCAATCGATGATACCTCGACCGAGATCAATCTTAGAAAATACTCTCGCTTCCTTCAACCGATCAAACAAATCATCAATTCTAGGCAACTGATATCTGTTCTTCACAAATACTTTATTCAATCGCAGAATCGATGCATAGCCTCAAGGTCCCATCCTTCCTTTTCACAAACAAAGACCGAGCTCCCATGGTGACACATCGCGTATGAACCCCTTTATCAAGCAACTTTGCAACCGAAGTTTTCAACTCTCTCAATTCAGTGGTGCCATCCTATAAGGAGCAATGGAAATGGGCGCTGCATCTGCAGTTGTCTCAATAGCAAATTCAACTTCCCTTTCGTGGCAAACTGTGCAACTCTTCAGAAATACTGGGAAGTCTCTCACCGTGGGTATGTCACTCAGTTTGGCTTAGCTCGCCTAGTATCCACCACATGTGCTAGGTAGGCTTCACACTTTTCTCATCATTCTTCTTGCAATCGTGGTCGAGATGACATTGACAAGAAATTTGTCCTTTCCCCACAATCGTGATCTCATTACCCTCTCAAGTTTTTAGAGAAATTCTCTTCAATTTGCAATCAACTATTGCCCGATGACGTGACAACCACCCATTCCCAATATCACGCCAAACTCATGGAAGGGTAACTCAATTAGGTCCACGAGAATTCATACCCTTGAATCCTTAACGCAACCCTTGTATACTTTATTCACCACTATATCAGGCCCAATGGATTAGTGACCGTAATGTCTTGGTCACTCTCCCTACTAGTATCCCCTTTCTACGGGTAGGTTGATGCAAATGTAGGAATGAGTGGATCGGATCCACCAATGCATGCACAGGAGTATTGTAGAGGGAGAATGTACTCGATGACGCCCGGCATCTTGCTCCTCCCGAGCTCGTGGCATAATTTCATCGTGGTCCGTCGCCTCTCCGCCGCTCGCATGCGTGCTCGTGATGGTCCAACACTCGATTTACTGCATTTTCTACCTCTCGTGGTGCAGAGTAGGTCCGTCTCGCTTGTGTTGGAGCAGCTTGTAGTGGTTCTCAAGGTGGACAATTTCTCACCGATGCTCACGACCCACATCTCAAGCAGCACCGCCATTTCTCCAACACTCGCCTCTTGTGCCATTTAAGGCGTTGTGACATGCGTAAGATGTTGGGGCTGGTCCTCAACCTCATCCTCGAGAGCCGCCCACCGATGGTGTGGACCGACTCTCTCCTAGGGGTGGATCGTGGCCCGCCCCGAGACCGACTTCACCATGTGGCCGAGCTGAACTCGTGTGTGGACCCTTGAACTTCTTTCCAAATGCAGAGCCGAGCTAGACCGACCGGTCCCCTTCTTCGTTGTCTCTCCTTCCGGTCCGCTTCACCGATTCTCACTTTTTCAACTCTTATTGCGCCTTCCACTAGCTTGCTAAATTCGTGATTCCCAAGGCAGTGAGCTGGATCTTGATGTTGTCATTTAGTCCTCTTCAAATCTCTTGCACCTTTCACTTTATTAGGACTATCTCCTTCCATAGCGGCTCAATCGAACAAATTCCTTCTCATACTTGGCCACCGATAACCGCCTCGCATTAATGAACTCTCTTCTTCTCTTTCGTATACAAGATCTACATATTTCTTCTTGAATTCGAGATAAAGAAGTCCCAAGTTACAGCTTATGGCTGCACTTCATCGACACGTTGTCCCACCATTCGTAGGCATCGCCTTGTAACAAGGATACAAAGCTTCTAAGTTCTCGCCTGGGTGCAAGTGGAGTTGTTTTAAGACTCGCCTGCCTGCTCAACCAATTTTCTACCGCAATGCAGTCATCTTCCTCTTGTCGAAGAAATCCACCACCCCAAACTTTCTTAGCCTTCGTGGTGTGATTTCCAGTGGAGGTGGTGGTGGTGGTGGTGGTGCCGGCATTACTCCGCCATTTGTCTAAAGAAGTCGGCCATTTGTTGGAACATGGCCTGTGGAGGCCGAAAGGTGCTCGCTCGAGCCGGGCGGAGTAGGTTCTCCCTACCCCCGCCTCACTGCCATCGGTGGAGCATGACTCTCCACTTCCTCCTCAACCGCTCCGAGATGAAGGGTCCATATCCTATTCAAAATAAGAAAATAAACAGATCTCGCATTAGTGTCACCTCGACTTTACAAATGCAATGCATGGTATGGACTCAATCTAGGACCAAAACGCCTAAACCGTGCTCGATATCACTAAATGTGACACCCTTACCCGTACAAGATACCCGAGTAAGTAATGCCACACTGTACCGCAAGACACTCTAATATACCTTAATTAATTTATATCATGCTTTTGCATATAATTTATGAAATATACTTTATTTAAGCCATTTAGCAAAATTTTTATTTATTTGAGGTTCCAAAATTTTATAGAAATTCCCATGAGTACCTGGCTAAAAATGGAGAAAATAGCTTCTTCTAACTCGTAAAAACACTTCCAATAAACAAATTCATTCATTCCCAACTCCAATATCATCACAAAACTCAATATCAAGATCTCAACAATTTTTCAATTTCTGTGTCTCAACAATCTTTTCATTTCTCAAACATCCCTTTCTCGTGGTTCTCATATAAACAACAATTAAATACTCAAATTACTTCCATACATAACCATAAATCTTTATTATTTACATAAACCTCAAAATACATTACATAAATCCTAAATACATATGAGAAAATAAAAATTTAATTACAAAATGACAAAATGACATCTAGTGTCCTACCAATGCAATCGCAGTGACGAGGTGACACTGACATCGTGCAGAATCGCAGGATGGACTCACCCACCTGTGGTCTACTGGGCTCACGACGGATCTCCAGCATCTACGCTGGCAAAGCAACGGCTAAGCAATAATGCTTAGTGGTGCAATAATATAATAGAAGAAAATAGCAAGAAAATGAATGTGTATAATGTGTATGCTTTCTTTGTTTGGTATTGGTATAACCATTATTTCGCTCACGTTGTTCACTTTTATTTATTTGGTTGCCCTAAGTAAACCTACACTAGACAATCGGATCGATAACGTAACCGCACTGGGTACCTAGTACTCGCCGTCACACCATCGGTCACATATGCATCTCCTGTGCAAATGTAACATCTAACAAGTCAGAATAATATCGTGCACAAGGCCAAGTCTCAATACAAAGTCGAATGGCTACAAGCCATGAAATCGCTGAATGGCATATTGCCATATGCAAGATCGCTAACTGAACCCTATTGGCATGCCAAACTATCCAAACCAATCTTGTTAGCTATACTAGGGCATTTGAAACTTTTAAATTCTTCAATTTGTGAATTTCAAATTTTTTGTGTCACTGTTCATCTTGTTGGTCAACAAAAATGTTGACTTTTAGAATAAAAATATGTACATTGACTTTGGCACTCCCAACATACCACATTTGGCATTCCAAACTTGTTGGCATTAAGCATTTATACCATTTCAAAGTTTAAACCAACACAAGCAGAATTTTCAGTTTTTGTGAGTCAACTTCATTGTTCCATTGACACTGTTACTGTAGGAATTTGAAGAAATGTAAAACATGAAAGTTGTTCCTTATTTTGTCTAGTTGAATTTCCTTTTTTAATCACTCCATTTAGAGTTTTGTAACTCCAGATATAGTCCAAAACCACAGCTGGCCGGATTACCATTCTGCAGAAATTACCATATCTACAGTAACATGAACGGTGACTGCCACTGCCATTTGGGTTAGGTTCTGGCCATAATTTTGGGTCGGTTCGTTCATTAAAGTTGTTTGTCTATGCCTTAACTTGTTTCTGTAAAAATTTCAGGTCAATTGACCAAATCTACAGTGAGTTATGGCCAAATGAATAGTTACTGTTCATTTGGTCAATTCTGCAGAATCAGTTTCAGGGTATCCGGATTGGGGCCAAGTTTTGGTCCTCTTGCTTTGGTCTTTGGGCATGGTTTCTTCAGCAAAAATATGCCATTATAAGTTTAGTTTCATGTCCAATTGGCCAAACACCAATTGGACTAACACAGCCAAAGTTATGGCTGTGTAATTGACTGAAATTTCAGTCCATTTGCTGCTGTCCTAGGGCAGCTCACACCTTGACTTTGCCATACCATTTTTCAGTCCAAATTGTGGTCAACATACCTCAAATGGTCACTTATTGACCATTAGAGTGTTCTTTAACAGTTTGATAAGCCAAGTTAATTTTTCATTCCTCAAAACCCTAATGTCCAATGCAATTTACCCATAAACCTCAATTAGCACACTAGTTCAACATCTATGTAGATATATAGCTTAAACATAATCTCCAATTCATGCTAAGTCCATTAAAACCATCAAAACACTCCCTTATTGTTCCTTCCTTAGGGCTGCCGAAATTCAAGGCATGAATAAGCATAAATTTCATTCATTTAAGTGACAAATTCTTGCTCACTTTAAGGCTTTAACATGGAATAAAGGAGATTTAAGTATATATGTGCACTAACCTTGAATAGGGCAGATTTTTCCCAACTCAAAACTTCACTTTTCTTCCTTTTCTTGGCTGCCAAAAGCTTTGTCTAGGTGTGGGATTAATTTTTGATGAAGGGACTTATGGGTTTTAGGTGAGGAAGCATGGAAATTTGAAGCTTTCAAGAACCAAAATGGAGGAGCATGGTGAAGGGATTTCGCTGCAATGGGAAAGGAGGGATGGCTGCTGCATTTTTTGTTATTTTGGTCTTCTTTAACCTCTTTTATTTGTTAGTCAAATAGTTGCTTAATCAGAATTGGTTGGTAATTTTAAATGACATCATACTATGTCATTATTTGCATTATTTTGCATTTTCTTTTCTTTTCTTTCACTACTCATTTTCAATTTCATTTTTAGTAATGTTTCTTCATATTTTATGTCATATTAATTATTTACTCAACTAGACAAGTCGCCAAAAATCACCTCTCAAGGCGAATGACCAAAATGCCCTCCGCTTGGTCAATGGGTCAAAATTGTCTGCACTGATTGAAAAATTTTTCTAGGTATTTTCTTGGCATTCTAATGCCATGGGAACCTCAATAACCTCTTCTCTGGAGTCCTAAAAATTATTTTATAATTTTTCCTCCGGTCTAGGGCTCCTGCCAGAGAACCGCAACTTCCTCTTGTTACCCATCGCTAGGGCACCGGCTCATTTAACTTGGTTGTATTTTATTTCTAAAATTTTTACTAAATTTTTATTATTAATATTTGAGTTAATTATGGTTCCTGACTTTAGTTTAAATATTTTTTCGGACGTTATAGCTGTCCGGACAGACACCTGGCCACCGAATAAAGAGGATGTACTGAGTGGTTATCGGGAGGGTGTTACAGTATATAAGAAGGTTAGTAATAGTGCTATCACTTTCCTTGTCTTATATGTGGATGACATTCTATTGATGGGTAATGACATAGGTATGTTGACAACTATAAAGGTATGATTGCCAAGTACATTCTCCATGAAAGACTTAAGGGAGGCAACTTATATTCTTGGGATTCTCATCTATAGAGATAGAGTGAAAAGAATAATTGGTTTATCCCAAAGTCTATACTTGGAAAAGGTGTTAAAGAGGTTTAATGCTTGATTCCAAGAGAGGATTGTTACTAGTGAGACATGGTATCCACCTTTCTAAAGAGATGTCTCTAAAGACACCTGAAGAAAGAGATAAATTGGCCAGTATTCCATATGCTTTGACTATTGGAAGTTTGATGCATGCAATGTTGTGTACTAGGTCGGATATCGATATACGATTAGTTTGACTAGCAAGTATCAATCCAATCCAGGTTTGGAACACTGGATAGCTATTAAAAATATCCTTAAGTACTTAAGAAGAACTAAGGATTTATTCTTAATATATGGAGATGGTGACTTGCAATTGGATGGTTATACTGATTCTAATTTCCAATCAGATATCGATGATAGAAAGTCTACCTTTGGGTTTGTGTCTATTTGTAATGAAAGTGCAGTTAGTTAGAAAAGTTCCAAACCGAGTACGACTATTGATTCCACCATATAGGCCGAGTACATTGCTGCATTAGATGCTGCAAAAGGAGCCTGTTTGGATATAAGGAACCCTGCCTCACCGTAAATCCAAACACATAGAAATGCGCTACCACATTATCAGAGAGATAGTTGGGCAAGGCCATGTAGCCATGTAGAAAATAGCATCAGCTGAAAATCTAGTTGATCCATTCACTAAGCCTTTGTTGCAAGCATAGTTAGACCGACATCTTGAGAAGATGGGTCTAAGGTACTTATGTGTAATACACAGTTAGTAGTATACCCTAGAGCATATCATTTAGTATGTATCTTATACATGTTTTATTAATAAAAAGGCATTTTCACTTTTCTGTTTATATAATATATTTATGTGTAATAGAAAAGGTCCATTGATATTTTGTTAAAAATTCTATTCTTAAGTTGTTAAGAATATGAATGACAATATTTCTAGCTGAAAGTATCATAAATAGGTTCACAATCGAGGATACTTCACAACAAGGACATGACTTATCCAGAAAGATTGTAATCATATTTGTTCCCAAGTTATTTACATGAGATATAAATAAGATAGAATGGTGAGTCTCATGCCATGTAACAAACATGATAGGCACTTATACATGATAAGTAGGTTGAACCAGTAACATTTATGACAAGCACATGGAGTTTACTCTTGTCAATGTATTATCATAAATCATATCAGTGCATATAATCTTTAAACCTGAGATAGCACAGTTTTCTTGTATATAGGTGGTCTGAGTTTGATACTGCTTTCATACTTGTACTGTGTATGGGTATATGGGCATATGTTGGCTCCTACTAGTTATATATGGAGGTAGGTTCTGATCAAGATGGAATCTGTTCCTCTAAGTAAATAGGGATAAAATCCTATGTTCATTTAATTGTTCTTGACGTTTTAAGTTCCTGGCCAGGACAGATAGATTTAATCAGAAAAGAGTTTTTGATGAGAAAATCTTTTTAATCAAGAACTTGAATTAAAAGAGAATATAATATTCATAGCAAATGGGGTTTGACATAAACCATGACTCCAGCTCGAATTGGGATTTTGTAACAGAGATTCTAGTGTATGGTAACATATGATTATAGGTTCATTTAAGGTAAATCTTATTACTAATTGGGTGGCCATGGTATGCTATGCTAGGTGTGTAACATCCTCATTTAGCTAGTCCATACAGTCTACTATTTTGGTGACCAGTGTCGGTCCGGACAGCTAGAACGTTCAAAAAAAAATTTAAACTAAAGTGAAGAACCAAAAATTAAATCAAATAATTAATAAGAAAAAAATTTAGGAAAAGTTATAAAATAATTTTTGGTACTCCAGAGAAGGGTCATTGAGGTTATTATGGCATTAGAATGCCAAGAAAATACTTAGAAAAATTTTTCAATTCCAGATGCATAATTTTGGCCCGTTAAGCCAAATAGAGAGCATTTTAGCCATTTAATCTTCAGAGATGATTTTTGGGCCAACTTGTCCAGTTAAATAAATAATTTATATAACATAAAATATGATTAAATGTTGTTAAAAATTTAATTGAAATTAATTGGACAAGAAAAGGATGGAAAAATGAAAGAAATTGAAATTATGACATCATAAGGATGTAATTAAGTCTCGAACCCAATCAAGTATTGACACATGTCCCCAAGGTATTTAAAAAGACTTAAGTGGCAGAAAAAGAAAGAAAAAGAAGTCTAAAAATTCGTGAACCCTCTCTCCTTCTTCTTCATGCCACCCCTTTGCTCCTCCATAACCAAAGCTTTACCAAGCTTGATTTCTTGGGTTTACATTCATTAATACTTTTCCTTCTCAACACTAAAACTTGCTCTTAGACCTGGGTTATTCTTTGGGGAATAAATATGAAGAGGAAACCCAGTGCTTTAGCAAGTGAGAAAATCTCACTTCTTTGAGGTTAGTGATCTAACTCTAAATTTTTACTTTGAATACATGTTAAGGGACCCGAATAAGTGTGAATTGCAAAGAAAAATTATTGAATACCATTTGATGGAAATCCTAGATTTTGGGCAGCCATGGTTAGGATTTGATTGGGTTGAGTTTAATGAAGTTAAAAGACTATTATGGCTGCCTACAACATGTATTTACTAAGTGGATTGATGAAATGCAAGTTAAATGCATGATTTGAGATGTTAGGGTTAGGGTTTGGGTATAAAATGGGATTTTGACCATGTGATGATGAAAATAGGTTTTAATGGTCAATTAGTGACCATTTAGTTCTGTTTAAGTAAAAATGAAGTGTGTTGAGTGATGGGATTGGGTTTGATGTGGCTGCTATGAAAGTGACTCGCAGAATGGAGTGACTCGCACTGGACTTGAGTCCAGGAGGTTTGGGCAGCCATAACATGAATTGTAGAGGTTTAATTGGTGCAAGGCCAATTGGAAATGAAAATAGACACATAATGGCACAACTTTGGTGAAGAAATCATGCCCATAAAACCAAACCAAGTGGACCAAAAGCTTGCCCCAATCCCGGTGAACTGCAGTCTATTTTGCAGAATGACCAAATGAACAGTGATTGTTCATTTGGCCATAACTCAGTGTAGAATGGTCCAATTGACCTGAAATTTTACCATCAATAAGCTGAGATATAGACCAACAACTTTTATGAAGAAACCTACCCCAAATTATGAGCAAAACCTCTCCAACAAGTGAGTTGCGCCACTGCTCATCGTGATCAGATATGGTTTGCCCAGAAAAATTTCAATCCGGCCAGTTGTGGTTTTTGGACCATAACTTGAGCTACAAAACTCCAAATGGAGTGATTCAAAAAAGGAAATTCAACTAGACAAAACAAAGAACAACTTTCACGTTGATCATTTTGTCAAATTCCCACTGCAAAAATGACTAATGGAATAGTAAAATAAGGTATAAAACTGAAAATTCTGCTCAATTAACTTTAACTTAGAAATGGTATTGGCAACCAATACCAAGAAATTTTGAATGCAAAATGTGGTATGTTGAGAATATTAAAACCAATGTACCTATTCTCTATGCAAAAGTCAACATTTTGGTTGTCTAATGAAGTAAATAGTAACACCAAAACTTGAAATTCAAAAATTATAAAACTTAAAAATGTAATATGCCCTAGAATACCTAGCAAGATTGGTTTGGATAGCTTGGCATACCAATAGGGTTCCAAGTAGTGATCGCATATGGCTTCATGTCATTCTCGTGTTTCATGGCTTTCCCATGCCATTCTCAGGAAATAATAGCCTTGGGCTATGTTATTTGAGTTGATATGCTTGGGTTTTGACCCTGATAATTATTACAGCTTATTAGCTGTTCTGTTGTACACCGGGAGACACAATGTGACCGATGGTGTGATGGTCCAAGGTACTTAGTACCCAAAGGCCGCCACCCATTTATCCACCCACCAACTAGTATGGGTTACTTGGGCAATGATAATAAACCTTACAGAAATTTAAATGGATAATACCGCAATTAATAGCGTAAATTAAGTCTACTTCAAAATCGTAAACATACATTCTCGTATATTTATTTTTATTTCATTTTATTTTATTTTATATTGTCACCACTAAGTAGAATTGCTTAGCGTTGCTTTTGCCACGCAGGTGCATCGAGACCTAGCCGGGAGCCCAAAGAGACATCGACGGGTGGGCCTTCAGAGTCGCATCCGGTCCGTAGTCACCTCACATCCAGACCGCATATGGTAGGACATTAGGACTATAGGTAGCCCTTTTGTATTTTGCATTTTGTATTAGTTTGGATTGTAACTATCAACTCCTGTAATTATGTATTAATGTAAATATATGAAATTTCATATTATTGAGACTTTCTACATTTTGTATGTTGATAAATGAAATGTTGAGAATGATTTGTGTATATTGTTTTTGTGATGTATTGAAGATATATATTTTGAAAATAGTATTGTGATTTGAGATTGAAAGTTTGAGATTGACTTGAATGTGTATAATGGAGTTTGGATTTGGGAATTATTTTTAAAGTGTTTTTAAACAGGTTCAGAAGAACTGTTTTTCCAATTTACAGCCGGCAGTCTGCCGGATTTTCTATAAAATTTGCAAATAAATTCAGATTTAGCAAAATTGAAAATAAATAAATTTTAAAGGGATAAATTCTAATAGAAACATAAATTGGTGCTCCGGCATACTGAGTGACATAACTTGTTCGGCTACACTGTAGACGGGTAAGGGGTGTCACATTTAGTGGTATTAGAGCATTGGTTTAGGTGTTTCTGGGCCTAGATAGAGTACATACCATTGCATTGCATTTGTAAGTGTTGAGGTGACATTGATGCAGATCTATTTGTTTTGTTATTTTGAATAGGATATGGATCCTGCTTCGCAAAGAGCAGTTGATGAAGAGGTGGAGGGTCATGCTCCACCAAGGGCTGAGTCTGGGGGCTAGGGAGAATCTGCTCCACCAGCAGCTGGGGCACATGCCCAACCTCAGTTTGCACTATTTCAACAAATGATCGAGTTTTACCGGTAAATGATGGGGGTAATTTCACCACCACAACGGCAACCACAACCTCCACCAGCACCACAGAAATCTCATCTGGAGAAATTGAGGAGGCATGAGGCTGTGGACTTCTTTGGGAAGAGGGAAGATGATCCCATGGCTGCAGGAAATTGGTTGGATAGAACCATCAGAGTGCTGAAACAGCTAAATTACACCCCCGAGCAGAACCTGGTGGGTGTTGTGTCCCTACTTCAGGATGATGCATATCAGTGGTGGGACATAGTAACCAGTGAGGTGCAACCTGAATGGATCACCTGGGAATTCTTCCTCACAGAGTTCAGGAAGATATATATTAGCAAAGAGTATTTAGAAGAGCGAAGAAGGGAATTTATCGCTTGAGATGTAAACAGCTTGTCGCTGGTCGAGTATGAGCGTGAGTTTGTCGACCGAGCCAGATGGGAGGGAGATAGTCCCACAGAGGCAGAGAGGTGTAGACGGTTTGAAGAAGGGCTCAATGACAACATCAAAGTTATGATCACAAAGACTAGAGATCATGATTTTTCTAAACCGGTAGATGCGATCAAAAGTGGAAAGGGTCGTAATCAATGAACAAAATAGAAGGGAAAGACAGAGAAGAGGGGTCGTGGTCACCCAGTGCATTTTCTCGCTCCTAGTAAAAGAGTAAGGGTCCTCCCGCCAGTAGTTCAGATCACCACATGGTCGTGGCAAGTCTCAGTGGGCCTGCACTGTAGTTCACACCTAGAGAGGCCACCCACACCATCAATGAGCAGCCTCCAGTGGACGGTGTTTAGGGACCAGCCCCAAAGATCTTCTCGCTTGTCAATACCGCTGGCGGCATAAGGGGGATTGTTGGCAGTGACCTGGCATGCTTATGGTGTGGATCGGCGTAACACTGCATCAAGAATTGTCCAAAGAGGACTACTACTGTTGCTCCAACACAAACTGACAGACCTGCTCCTGCACCACAAAGGGGTAGGAAGCCTGGTAAACCTGAGGTAGTTGGTCCATCACTGAGGCCTGCATCCAAGTCAGCTGAAAGGCTAGATACTAGAATACCACCCAGGGCCTATGCCATCAGAGCTCAGGAGGAGCAAGATGCTCCGGATGTCATCAGGGATACGTTTTCCCTCTACAACACTTCTGTGCATGCATTGGTGGATCTAGGATCCACTCATTCCTACATTTGCATCAGACTACCCATAGAGAGGGGAGTTCCAGTAGAGGAGAGTGATCAAGACATTCTGGTCACAAACCCACTAGGTCACAGTGTGGTAGTGAATAAGGTGTATAAAGGTTGCCCATTAAGGATTCAGGGGTATGAATTCTCGGCAGACCTAATTGAGTTGCCCTTCCACGAGTTTGATGTGATTTTGGGAATGGACTAGTTGTCACATCATCAGGCAATAGTTGATTGCAAATTGAAGAGAATTTCTCAAAACTTCGAGGTAATGAGATCACTGTTTTGGGTGAAAGGACAGATTTTCTGTCCAATGTTATCTCAGCCATAGTTGCAAGAAGATTGATGAGAAAAGGTTGTGAAGCTTACCTGGCACACGTGGTTGATAGTAGGCAAGCTAAGCCAAACCTGTGTAATATACCCACAGTAAGAGACTTCCCAAATGTGTTTCCTGAGGAATTGCCTGGTTTACCACCAGAAAGGGAAGTCAAGTTTGCTATTGAGGTAATGCCGGGTACAGCACCCATTTCTATTGCTCCTTATAGGATGGCACCCACTGAATTAAGGGAGTTGAAAACTCAGTTGCAAGAGTTGCTTGATAAGGGGTTCATACGCCCAAAGGTGTCACCATGGGGAGCTCCAGACTATTTGTTAAGAAGAAGGATGGAACCTTGAGATTGTGTATTGATTAATGGCTTGAACAAAGTAATCGTGGAAGAACAAATATCCATTGCCTAGAATCGACGATCTGTTTGATCAGTTGAAAGGAGCCGGTGTATTTTCAAAAATTGATCTCAGATCAGGGTATCATCAATTGAGGGTAAAGGATGCAGATGTGTCCAAAACTGCATTCAGAACCCGGTATGGGCACTATGAATTTCTAGTGATGCTGCTTGGGTTAACAAATGCACCAAAGAGCATTTATGGACCTTATGAACCGTGATCTTCATCCATCCATACTTAGATCGGTTTGTAGTGGTCTTCATTGATAATATTCTGGTATATTCCAAGACCAGGGAAGAACATGATGAACATTTAAGGATTGTTCTGCAAATATTGAGAGAAAAGGAGTTGTATGCTAAGTTGTCCAAGTGTGACTTTTGGTTGAATGAGATTGCATTCCTTGGACACATAGTGTCAACTGAGGAGATTAGAGTAGATCCCAAAAAGATAGAAGCAGTGATGGAATGGAAGCCTCCCAGAAATACAACAGAGGTCAAGTTTTTGGGGCTAGTGGGTATTATAAGATTTGTGAAGGGGTTCTCTCTTATAGCAGCTCCAATGACCAAGTTGTTACACAAGAATGTGAAATTTGACTGAACGCATAAGTGCCAAGCCGCTTTTGAGGGGTCAAGGCTATGCTGGACAGCACCAGTGTTAACACAACCAATTCGTGGAAAAGACTTTGTGGTCTAAAGTGATGCCTCACATAATGGACTAGGTGTGTATTGATGCAAGAGGGGAAAGTGGTCGCCTATGCTTCCAGGCAGTTAAGGCCACATGAACAGAACTACCTTACACATGACCTGGAGTTAGCAGCAATTATCTTCTCACTGAAGATATAGAGGCATTATTTATATGGTGAAAAATGCTACATCTATACAGACCACAAGAGTCTAAAATATTTACTAACCTGCATGAGCTCAATCTTATGCAGGCAATGGATTGAGTTCCTAAAGGACTATGATTGTGTGATAGATTATCATCCCGGGAAGGCAAATGTAGTGCCGATGCTCGAGCAAAGTCCATCATGCCTTAAGATCACTCAATGCCTATCTGTCCTTAGCTCAAGATGGAGCTATTTTGGCTGAGTTGCAAGTGAGGCCAACCCTGCTACAGTAGATACAAGATGGGCAGAGGGCAGATGAAAAACTAATGGCCATAATGGGTAAAATTCCTGAGGGGAGGGAAACTAAATATGAGGTGAAAACAGATGGGTGTCTGTACTACAGAGGAAGAGTGTGTGTACGGATGATGGGGAATCAAGACTAGTATTCTGAAAGAAGCACACATTAGTGTTAATGCTATGCACCCGGGAAGCACGAAAATGTATAATGATTTGAAGCCTCATTATTGGTGGCCTGGTATGAAGAGGGATATAGCTGACTATGTGACTAAGTGTTTGACATGTCAACAAGTTAAAGCAGAGCATCAAGTTCCATCAGGATTACTACAGCCTATAAGCGTACCTGAAAGGAAATGGGATAGGGTCACTATGGATTTTGTTAGTGGTCTACCTCTCACCCAAAGGAAGCATGATGCAGTGTGGGTGATAGTGGATAGATTGACAAAGTCAGCACATTTTCTGCTAGTTAGGACTGACTACTCACTTGAGTAGCTAGCAGAATTGTATATCAGTGAGATAGTTAGACTACATGGAATCCCACTTTCCATCATATCTGATCGAGACCCAAGGTTTACATCGAGATTCTGGGAAAAGTTGCAAGAAGCCTTGGGCATACAACTCCACTTTAGCACGGCTTTTCATCCCCAGACGAATGGACAGTCAGAATGAGTAATCCAGATCCTAGAGGATATACTAAGGAGTTGTGTCATTGAGTTTGAGGGGAGTTGGGATAGATACCTCCCACTGGCAGAATTCGCATACAACAATAGCTACCAAGCTAGCATCCAAACAACCGTATTGCAGCATATTCTTTTGGGCAATACTGCATGTTGAGCGTATTTGGAAGTAATTCGACTAAGGTGCATTCTGTTTAGTCATATGGAAATTTGTCACAAAATTCCCAAAAAGACTCGGGAAGGTGAAGGATCAAATCCGTTTGTAGTTGAAATCCATGTTGAAGTCAAGATGTTCCAAGCTGCTCAATCAGAATCATCTTGTGGACATGATCCCCAACATTACATCCCTCGGACATCCTCATCTGAATAAGCTGTTTAGATATCTCATACCTAGCATTCTGCTGTGCTCACCATACAACTCTTGTAGGTGAAGGAGGATCTCACTAGCACTCTGCATGTTCTCATGTTTATACGTAACTCATTACTCATGGAAGCAAGCATGTAACACTTAACTCTCATATCATGCTCCTTCCACTTGTCCAAAGTATCATGTTCCTCTTGTGTGGCCTGCGGAGGTAAGGGACCAGGAACATTTGAATATAGAACATATCCTATATGTTCAAGGTTCAGACAAGTTTCAAATTTCTTAGCCAATCGAATGATTAGGTCTGTCAACTTTGTTGTGATCAAGTATGCTTGCAAGGATATTGGATGGTGGTGGTTGTTTTGTGCTCATTTTTATCGAGAAAATTAGCTGCGAGAAAATAACCAGATTAATTAGTAAATGTATCATGTAATTAACCAAAATGATTATGGTCTTTTAATCAAATTGGTCCTCCCACTAACTTAGCGAATCCTACACTTCCAAAGTAAGCAAATCCTAGTTGGATGGATTTCTAGTGGGTGATTGAATTCTTATAATTCTATTGATCATCCTCAGTACATCCATTATTGGAATTACAATAAACTATAAGTGAGCAACTCCTTGCCCATCACATCTCATGTGAGGTTCAATCCTTTACTAGCCCTAATGCTCAAAATCTCGGTACATCAATATTGACTTATCTTGCATTAGTTAAGTTGATCCCATTGAGCGATAATTATGCAAATAATTTTAATGTCTCAGTACATCCAATATTGGCCACCAAACCATTTACATATTTACAACATCTCATGCTTAACAATTATTCTTAAGAAAATCTCTTAAATTAATTGCATCTCATGCAACTATTTAAAATTTCTTAAAATAATTGCCCCAATGGAGGGCTTATGTTATAATTACTTTAATTATAGCATTTCCAACTTAATCATTTGTTTGGAAGATTTTATAGCCATCTAATTACTATTAAGGTCTCACTTTGCACATTATCCATTTAGCATGCATATATCATATAATTGCATACATTCCCATACATCTCATGCATTCATGGATAGCGATAAATATGGTATGATCATGGACTTTCTAAGGGATTCAGTGCGAGCCACCAAGAATTGAATCGGGGCATTCCTAGGTGCATTTCATTCATTCATTTTACAAGAGTTGCTGAAGGAGTACATAATCAACACTTGATATTGAATTCCTCCTTTGGTCCCACCAATGCTCTTGACCTCCTTGAACTTCTTGCAATCCAATATTACATAGTAATCCTTGGCATACCAAGGCGAATTTACAAGAACTTAAATAAATGAAATTACAACCCAAAAAATATTACAAACTTAATAATACATGCCCAAAATAAATTAAAATAAATTAATTAATTTACAATCCCAAAGAAACATAAAGAAATAAATCCAATCACATTGGTCTTTTATAGTCCATGATCATCCATCATGCATATCACTATTTAACAATTAAATAAAACATACATTCTTAAATTAAATTGAATATCTCATATTCAACTTAAAATTCAGATTTGAATATGATTCAAATAAATTTAAAAATTCAGATTTGAATCTCATTCAAACAAATTTAAAAATTGATTTGAATCACATTCAAACAACTTCAAAAATTCAGATTTGAATCACATTCAAACATTTTTAAAAATCAGATTTGAATCACATTCAAATATTTTTAAAAATCAGATCTAATTTTATTGAATCAATTTTAAAAATCAGATTTAAATATGATTCAAACAACTTTAAAAATTCAGATTTGAATCTCATTCAAACAACTTTTAAAATTGATTTGAATCACATTCAAACATTTTTAAAATTCTGATTTGAATAATAATTTAATAGTTTGATGAAAAAAACAAATTAAACAATTTAATTAGTCAAATAATAGGCCTTAGATCATACAACAATTACAGAATTAAAAGCCAAACCTTGAATCACCCATGGATCCATTGTTGCATACCAATGGTGGCTTCTCCATGTGTGATGCCACATCTCATGATCCAACCAGCAATGAATCTCTTGATCTCATGATCAAACACACAATTAAATTATATAATCAACAATCTAAATGGCAAATATAGTGGCTCTGATACCAATTGAAGGCAGGCGTGAAAAACACAAGATTATACCATTGAATTCAAAAATTTTCACCTAGGGTCACAAGCACCATGCAAGATTTATTTTTATCTATTTGATTTCAATGATAAACAACATATTAAAACTCTTTTAATATGTTTTTGTATCTGTATTTTCCATATAAGAATTTAAAATTAATCATAATAATTTTAGAAAACTAGATTAAATAAATAACTATTACACTAACCTCTTGATGTCTTTGCGTGTCTGCCTTTGAGATTCGTCTTGAGGACACCATATGTTGTCCCTCTAGCTTGTCCACACCAAGAACACCTATGGCAGCCCTTGAACAGCTTCTAAAGCCTTTTACATTAATTAGAAATTCAAGTTACGCCTTTTAAGAGATTAGAGATGCAAACAGGACACTAGAAACAATTTCTAGTGTTCTTAATTCAAGAGATTGATGGCTAATCTCTTTGAATTGATGAGAGATGAAGAGAAATAGCTGGAGAGGCTCAAAGTGGCGTGACATATGAGAGGAGAGGCTGCTGGTTGTGTTTTCTTTTCATAACCCCACTTAAATAGCTAGGTTAACACATTAAACCCTAGCCACATGTCACCTTTTGATTAGCTCAAGGTTTAAGTGACCCAATCACATTGTGCCAAGTGTCAAACCTATATTTAATCTTGATTTTAATCATCTTACATGATTAAAAATATTTGGCAAGCTTGTGTGTTATGCCATGTGTCACCATCTCATGGTGCCACGTGTCACAACGCAAAATGACCAAAATGCCTGTGTCTTAATTTTGAGTTCTTAACCCAAAATAATTATTTTCTTCTTCTAATTAATTTATATCAAATATAAATTAATTAATTAATCTCTATTAATTAATTTCTCATCAATTAAATTCATATTTAAACACTTTAAATATAAATTTAATTTATACTACACATCCAATAATCTAGATTTGGTTTCAAGTCATGCTAGGGACTTTGCAATTTTATTGCAAACCAAATCTATTTAATTAATCAATTAAACTCTTTAATTAATTAATTAAATAATATTAAAATAGGTGATAACTTCTGTATGTGTGTGAATTACTAGCCTCATCACTAATTGGCAATGAGACATGATATCAACTCTTAATATCTGAACTCTTTCTTACCATAAATGATTTCTCTAAATCATTTTATGAACCTCATAGACCATGGTTAACACCTAGCATAGCATGCCATGGCCACCCAATTAGTAATAAGATTTACCTTAAATGAACCTATAATCATATGTTACCATTCACTAGAATCTCTCTGTTACAATATCAAAACTCACGCTTGAGTCTTTGTTTATGTCAAACTACATTTTGTATTTATATTATGTTCTCTTTTAATTCCATTTCTTGTTTAAAAGATTTTTCTCATCGAAACTCTTTCCGAATAAATCTATCTGTCTGGCCAGAACTTGAAACATCAAGAACAATTAAATGAACATAGGATTTTAACTCTATTTACTTAGAGGAACGATTCCATCTTGATCAACACCTACCTCCATATATAACTAGCAGGAGCCAACACATGCCCATATACCCATACATAGTACAAGTATGAAAGCGATCAAACTCAAACTACCTATATACAAGATAACCGTGCTATCTCAGTCTAAAGATTATATGCATCGATATGATTTATGACAAAACATTGACAAGAGTAAACTCCATGTGCTTGTCATAAGTGTCACCGGTTGCCTACTTATCATTTATAAGTGCCTATCATGTTTGTTATATGGCATGAGACTCACCATTCCATCTTATTTATATCTCATATAAATAACTTGGGAACAAACATGAATACAATCTTTCTGGATAAGTCATGTCCTTATTATGAAGTATCCTCGATTGTGAACCTATTTATGATACTTTGTGCTAGAAATATTGTCACTCATATTCTTAACAACTTAAGAATAATATTTCTAACAAAATATCAATGGACCTTTTCTATTACACATAAATATATTATGTAAACGGAAAAGTGGAAATGCCTTTTATTAATAAAATTATGTACAAGATACATACTAAATGATATGCTCTAGGGCATACTACTAACAGTTTATCATTGAATTCAAATAGATAAAAATAAATCTTGCATGATGCATGTGACCCTAGGTGAAAATTTTTGAATTCAATGGTATAAACTTGTGTCTTTCACGCTTCCGTTCCTTCACCTAAATGATTAGTTATGATTTGATAAATTGAATTTAGTGATCAAAGTCATTTTATACAAATGATTTACATTAATGGCAATGAATATTTTGAGTTTTGGAATTTGATGAGTATTCAGATTTCCAAATTATTTACTGTAAATTTTGTCAATGTATATTGTACTATGTTTTAAATTATAGTTGTGCACCACTGAGTTCACCACTCAGCGATAGTTTTGTATGCTACCGCAGGTAAGAAGAGCATAGAACAGTGAGTAAATTTCTTTGAAGACACTTTCATATTAGCTCCAGGTATATTATAGGTATACCCATGTACATAGGTTTTGAAGTATGCATGTAATAATATGTATGTAAATTATTTGGGCAGTTGTATAAAAACTCTTGTAAAATATTTTGGTATGTAATTAAATGTAAATTATTGTAAATATAAATTTGAGATTTCATTTACTTGAATAGTTTTGTATTATAAATTTTGAGTCTTGTAATCAATGAAATGTTTCTTTATGATGATATTAGTTTGAAAATGAATTGATTATTTATTGAGAATTGAATTATGAATTGAAATGAAGTTATTGAAGTTGTATTTGAGAAAACATATTGGGAGTATTTTCTTTTATAGTATTGAAGAATTATTTTCTCAAAATACAACCGGCACTTTGCCGAAATTTTGAAAAAATTTTTATAACACCAGATTTTAATCGATGATTTAAATTTCACGAAAATCATTTTAAAATCCCTTGTAGTATATGTAATGGGTTATCGGTAGGCGAAGTACGATAATTCATTAGGTGTACTACGGGATCATGTTACATCTTACAGGGGAGTAGGCTGTGACATGAGATGTGATGGGCAAGCAGTTGCTCACTAATAGTTTATTGTAATTCCAATGATGGATGTGCGTGAGGATGATCAATAGAATTATAAGAATTTAATCACCCACTAGAAATCCATCCAACTAGGATTTCCGTTTCCTACTTTAGAAGTGTAGGATTCGCTAAGTTAGTGGGAGGACCAATTTGATTAAAAGACCATGATCATTTTGGTTAAATACATGATACATTTACTAATTAATCTGGTTATTTTCTTTAGTTAATTTTTTGATAATAATGAGCACAAAACAACCATCACTGTCCAATATCCTTGCAAGCATACATGATCGCAATAGGTTGACAGGACCTAATCTATCTGATTGGCTAAGAAATTTGAAACTTGTCCTGAACCTTGAACATATAGGATATGTTCTAGACTCAAATGTTCCTAGTCCCTTACCTCCAGAGGCCACTCAAGAGGAACATGAAACTTTGGACACGTGGAAGGAGTATGATATGAGAGCTAAGTGTTACATGCTTGCTTCCATTAATAATGAGTTACAGAAGTAGCATGCGAACATGCAGAGTACGAGTGAGATCCTCCTTCACCTACAAGAGTTGTATGGTGAGCACAGCAGGAATGCTAGGTATGAGATATCTAGATAGCTATTCCGCATGAGGATGTCTAAGGGACAGAATGTTGGGGATCATGTCCACAAGATGATTCGACTGATTGAGCAGCTAGAACATCTTGACTTTAACATGGATTTTCAACTGCAGAAAGATTTGATCCTTCAGTCCCTTCCTGAGACATTTGGGAATTTTATGACAAATTTCAATATGACTAAGCAGGAATGCATCTTGGCTGGTTTACTCTACATGCTGGTTATTACCCAAAAGAATATGCCAAGCAATAAAGGGAAAGAGGTAGCTTTGATTGTATCTTCTTCTACTGGAAAGTCTAACATGTCACACCTTACCCCTCTGTAAGGCACAACATGATCTTGTAGAATACCTAATGAACTACCAAACTTCATCTACCGATAATTCATTAAGTACCCTTTAAGGGATTTTAAAACTATTTTCTTACATTTTGGAAGTGGTAAGCGTTTTGGTAGGAATTAAAATCATTTAATTGAAGTTTCAAATCTAGTTAAAACTTTTGCCCATTTTATTTTTCCGCAAATTTTATAAAAATTTCAGCAGAGTAGTGTCTGTATTTTGAGAAAACAGTTCTTCAAATACCTGAGAAAAACACTTCCAATAAATTTTTCACAATTCCCAACCTCCAAATAATCTCAATTCAACTCAAAACTCTCAGATCAAACCATTTCAAAATAATTCCATTTCATTCCACTATTCAACAAAAATTTATCATCTCAAAATATTTCACAATTTCATTCACAAGTTTAATTTACATATATAAAATACAAAAATAATATTATTACAATTTATTATACAACTGTTCAACTTTACATTGATACATAAAATATTACAATATTCACATTAATTAACTACAAAGATATAAATAAATACCCGCACAAAAGATCAATGGAAGCTTTTCCGGTTCAGTAGCTCACTTTGCTGCTTTTTCTTTGCTCCTATCTGCGACAGCAAAATAAGCTATCGCTGAGTATAAAAATACTCAGTGGCGCACAATAAAAATTAAAATGCAGTACATAAAACATTCCTTGACAAATTCACAATTGAAATATTTCATAATCACAATTCACAATTTATCAAAACTCATTATGGCACAATTTTGGTCAAATAATTTAATAAACACAGTGTTCCTAATTCATACACAACTTAAGCCATGGCACAAAATTTCCGATCAATGCCGCGTTGTACACCACGACAAAGCAATCTATAACCTCATTAATCGAAATCAATGAGGGAGGTGGCTAGCTAGCTAATGAGTACTCATCCGATCTACAACCTCAACTGGTTAACTAGAGAGGAAGGAAAATAATCGATCTCAACCCCATAAATGAGGAAATAATATGGCACTGTCATGCTAAGTGTGAATCCAAAATCAATTTAAAACAATTTATTCAAATATTGCATACAAAAATCAAATCAATTTCTTAAGTTACATTTTCATTCACAAAGTGGCAACACAAAAGTTCTTAAACTCATAATGCGTACTAAATCAATTTTTCATGGATAAAATGCTTAAATAGGGTTTATTGTGCACAAACCTAACGTGAGTTGCCTCTAGGCCTTGACTCAATCTCTCAGACTTTTCGAGTCTTTTTCAGCTGAAATACAAAATTTATAGTGTCTCAGTATCTTTACTTCATAACAATTCCAATAACTAATTTCAATATGTTTAAACTTACATTCTTGCAAATTTCATGTTGAGGTTACTATTCATGATACTATTCAAGTCAAAATATTGACTTTCTTATACTCAAAAGGTATGGGAACTCCAACTATCCTCACATACCACATTTTGGTCACCAATTTTGTTGGTTTTTGTTGTTTTCTCAAAACTTAGGTCTTTTAAGAAAAATTGCAAATTTTCAATTTTAGTGTCTTAGATTGCACTGTTCCATTAGTCATTTTGCTGTTAGAATTGGGCTAAGTTTTCTTCATAGAGATTGTTCCTTATTGTCTTAAATTTATTCTCCTTTTTGAATCACTCCAGTTGGTGTTTTGTAGCTCAAGTTATAGCCATTTGAATCATGGCTGCTGGATTGGACTTAACCCAGATTTCTGGGCACCAAACTAGTTACAGCGGTTTAGGTCACCATATTTGGGTGGCTAAATGACTTGGTTAAGGGCATAATATGGGTTTGTGTTCTTCACGAAAGTTTTAGGTCTATATCTCAACGTTAGACTGGTAAAATTGCAGGTCATTTAGACTTTTCTAGCCCAAGTTATGGCTAAATGAACAAATATTGTTTATTTGGTCATTTTTATACAGGGTAGAACACTCACACCCGGATTTGGCCAATTTGTTCACTATGCTATGGTCACTTTTTGTGCATGATTCCTAAATGAAAAATGTTCTATTTTGTGTCTATTTTCATTCCCGACTGGTCTCACACCAATTGGACTTGTAAATTTTCAGTTTTGGTCCCTGAAAGGGACCTTGGTCCTGCTGCCTGCAACATGACCCTAAGCAATCCGAATTTGCATTTTGTTCCAACACTTCTAATGTACTCCAATTGGTCACAAATGACCATTTCTCACCTCAAACCAAGTCCAACACAACATTTAACACATTCTCACATTTTTGTATTCCAAACCCTAGGTGCCAAACCCTAATTCACCAATTTGTTACACTTAATTAATTCTAAGTATACATACAAACTTACCTACACTTTTAATTCAATCAAAACACATGTATACAACCATCAAACCCTAGCTGGCCAAATTTACTTCTAGTTTTGTAACAATTATTTTCATTTCATTTTAAGCATATTTCCAAGTTCATTCAATCATAAACACTAGAATCAAACCAAAAAAATTCAAGTTGGATCACTAGCCTTAGTGCAGAATTTTAATCTTCAATTCTCCTCACTTTTTTGGTTTTAATGGCATCCAACCTTCATATCAAGGTCCACTTGCAAGGTTTGCTTAAGGGGTTAGGAATTTATGGCTGAATTTAGGGTTTATGAGAGCTTGAGGTGAGCTCCATGGTGGTTTCAAGAAAGAGAAATGAGAGAGAGAGAGAGCTAAGGGAGAGGGATGGCAACCAGATGAAGATAAATGAATTTTATTTTTTCTTTTTCTTTTATGTGTATTAGGAAGACCACAAATTACCATAAATTTAATTTTTAATTATAATATTTATGGCATCATGCATGATGTCATGCATGATGTCATCTCTTTTCACCTTTTTCATTTTCTTTTTTTTATTTATTTTTTCCATTAGTTCTTTTATTTAATTTCCGATTCCAAAATTTTCTTTTCTACGATTTTATTTGTGATTAGGTCAGAGTCACTCTCGGGATCAATTGACCAAATTGCTCTCGTAAGTTTAACCGGTTTGCAAATAATTCAATATTTCTTCCAAATTTCCTTAACCTAATTATTTGCCTGGCTTAACAATTCTTTTTCATGATTTTCTCTTTTCCACTGTGTTTGCAATAGTCCTAAGGACTGCAGCATCACATTTTACGGTTCGAAATTTGAGTTTAAATCAACTTTGCACTCCTTCCTGAGAAGGTCACCCATCATTGTGACTCTCGGCTCGTTTAACTTCTTATGTTATGTTTTTCTTATTTATACTTAACTAATTGACAATTATTAATTATTTGTGTTTATGGTTTATCAAGTTGTCTTAAGTGTGGTTCTAATCCTCTTAATTGTTCAGACCGACACGGGTCACCGAAATAGTGAAATATACCAAGCTATGCAAATAGGGGTGTTACAATTCTCCCCCCTTTAAAATAAATTTTGTCTCAAAATTTTACCTGGTATCAATCTTGGAACAATTGTGGGTGCTGTCTCCTCATGTCCTCCTCTTGTTCCCAAGTAGCTTCTTGACCCGAATGATGGTTCCACAGTACCTTCACCAATGGTATTTGCTTGTTCTGTAGCTGCTTCACCTCATAAGCCAGAATCTTTATTGGTTCCTCCTCATATGTGAGGTCTAGATTCATTTCAATTTCTTCTACTGGTAGTACATGAGATGGGTCTGATCTATACCTCCTCAACATAGATACATGGAAGACATTATGTAACTTCTCTAACTCTGGAGGTAGTGCCAAAGGACCCACTCTTTCCAGAACCTCATAAGGCCCAATGAAACGAGGACTTAGTTTCCCCTTCCTACTAAATCTCATAATCCTCTTCCAAGAGGAAACCTTGAGGAATACTTTGTCACCCACTGCATATTCAATATCCCTTCTCTTCAGATCAACATAGGACTTCTGACGGTCTAATGCAGTCTTAAGTCGATCTCTGATTAACCTAATTTTCTCCTCAGTCTGCTGAACAATTTCGGGCCCAATCATATTTCTTTCACTTGCCTCATCCCAACATAGGGGAGTTCTACATTTTCTGCCATACAAAGCTTCATATAGAGGCATCCCAATACTTGATTGGTAGCTATAATTGTAAGCAAACTGAATCAAAGGCAAGTGTGTGTCCTAACTGTCCTCAAACTCAATCACATAAGACCGTAGCATGTCCTCCAATATCTGAATTACCCTCTCAGTTGGCCATGCTGCGTGGGTGGAATGCGATCGAAGTTCAATCTAGTTCCTAGGGCTCTCTGAAGACTACCCCAAAATCTAGAAGTGAACCTAGGATCTCTATCAGATACGATGGATACTGGCACTCCATGCAGTTTTACTATCTCATCAATGTACAACTTGGCCAATCTTTCTAGACTATAGTCCATCCAAACAGGCAGAAAATGAGTAGACTTAGTCAGTCTGTCAACAATGACCCAAACTGCATCATGACTCTTCTGTGTCCTCGGAAGTCCCATAACAAAATCCATAGTTATTCTCTCCCATTTCCATTCTGGCACTGGTAGTGGATGTAATAACCTAGTTGGTACATGATGCTCTGCCTTCACTTGCTGACAAGCTAGGCATTTGGAAACAAATTCTGCCACATCTCTTTTCATACCCATCCACCAGTAATGCTCCTTTAGCCCTCTATACATTTTTGTACCACCAGGATGCATGGCAAAAGGAGACTCATGTGCTTCAAAATTATCTGCCTCAAATCAACATCATTAGGAACACACATTCTGCCCTGGTGTAGCAATAGACCATCATCTCTTATTGAGAACTCAGGTTTCTTGTCCTGCTAGACTTCTTCCAATAGCTTCTGGTACTTCTGATCATTCTGAGCAGCCATTTTGATCTAATCAATCAACACTGGCTGTACATGCCATGCAACTGCTGTCTGCCCCTCATTATTAATCTCTAAACTGGCATGTAATGATCTCAACTCATGTACCATAAACAAAGGAGTAACCTATAGACTTGCCATAGTCTCATAACTTAAGGCGTCACCCACAACATTAGCTTTCCCTGGCTGATAGTCTATCAGACAATCATGGTCTTTTATCAACTCTAACCATCTCCTCTGTCTCAAATTCAGTTCTTTCTGGGTGCCCAAATACTTCAAACTCTTATGATCTGCGTAGATGTAGCACTTCTCCCCATACAAATAGTGTCTCTAGATCTTAAGAGCAAACACTATAGCTGCAAGCTCCAAATCATGTGTCGAATAATTCCTCTCATGCGGTTTCAGCTGGCGTGATGCATAGGCAATGACATTGTAACACCCCTAAGTTCGGTAGTGCGTTCTGCTGCTCCGATGACCAGTGTTGTCCGAACAGCTAGGATGCCTAGAACTACACTTCAATATGAGTGAGGAGACATAAAATAATAAAATACAAGAAAAGAAAATACAAGAAAAATAAAGGAAAAATAATAGCAAAGAAATGTAACCAAGTTAAGCGAGCCGAGAACCCTAGCGATGGGTGACCGCACCGGGAAGTCACGGCGCGGACCGTTGGTAGCCTCGACTGCGAAACCACGGAAAATATTTTAGGACTTAAATAGACCCTTTTTGAAGAATAAATATCATTATTAAGATCAAAGAAATATTAAATAATTAGTACAAAGAAAAGTGAGAAATCAAAAAACAGACAAAACAGGTGTTAGAAAAATCGGAATGCAACCGAGCAGGGCATTATGGTCATTTGACATCCCAAATTGTCTTTTGACCTAAACGTCCATTAAAAATAAATAATATTACACTTAGAAAATAAAATGAAAAATTAATTTGGTGGTACCTAAAGTAAATAGCCAAAAGTGGAGTGAAAATGGTGTAAATAACACCTTTAACATATTATATGAATTAATTAGAGTAAGTGGACATCTAAAGGAATAAACTAAGGATAATGGGGCAGGTGTACATCTATTATCCAACCTGAAATTTCATCTTCTCCAAACCCTCTCAACTTTGCCGAATTGAAGAAGAGAAAGTCCTCCATTGCCGTGTGGCTTGAAGCTTCATCCTCTCCCTCATTTCACTTCTAATCACTTAGGTTTCTTCATTAAAGATTGTCTACACATCATAAGGAAGAGCTTGATACCAAAATCAAGAAGTTTAATCAAGGTTTAGCAAGCTCCAACCATAGGTAAGTTTACATTTTTGAATGTTGCTTTGTTAAACTTTGTGTACATGTTATGGGTGTGTGCTTTGTGAAGAAAATTTTCAAGTTTGAAGAGTTCTTGATATATCCAGTTTGGACAGCCATGGAGTTGTGTATTTGATGATTTATTTTACATATATTTGATGAGAAATTATGATGAATAGGGTGATTTAATGTCCTAGTAGTTAAATTCCATGTATATGTGGTGATTGTACAATGGGGATTGAAGTTGACGAATTATGGACACTTTGGCATGGTGAAGCTTTGCGGCAGCCTTGGGACACTTTGATAAATGTATGAGTTCATGAAGGTATTGGCAGAATATTGACATTGAGGATTGATGGATATGTATATAGATTGGTTGTGTAAAGTGTATGTAAGAATGAGTAATGTTTATGTGTATATGTGATTGTACTTAGACTTTGTAAATTTGAGTTTATTTGGTGTATTGAGGATGTGTGTAATCTGCCCAAAGTGACTTTAAAGTGAAGAGGTATGTGGTTTTGGTAATGTACCAAAACAGAATTGGTAAGGGAAGTGGACATATAGCAATTAAATGTGTAATGGATACATGTATAAGTAAGGTAATTAAGGGCAGTATGTATTTTAACCTATAACTTTAAATGTGTAACCTCAATTGGTATGAGACCAATTGGAGGTGAAACTAGGCACAAAATGT
Source organism: Hevea brasiliensis (assembly GCF_030052815.1). Lineage (NCBI taxonomy): Eukaryota > Viridiplantae > Streptophyta > Magnoliopsida > Malpighiales > Euphorbiaceae > Hevea > Hevea brasiliensis. Next base: position 44,775 of record NW_026614822.1, on the reverse strand, counting down.
GCCAACTTTCATTGAGAAAGCATACCAAAATTCTGCTTGCAAGGTGACATGAAAAATGACCAATTCGGATTAAGTGCAAGTGAGGCCTGAAAATTGACCATTTGGGCAGCAGTTAGTGTTTAGGCCATAACTCACTCAATACAGGTCCAATTGACCTGAAATTTTAACCATGAATAGTTAAGACCCATACCTACAAGTCTTATGAAGACACTAAAGCCCAGAAATGACCATAAGCAAGTCAAACAGCTTACACAAGTTCGGGTCCAAAAACTGGCCGAACCAAAGTTGACCAAATTGACCTAAAATTGACCTAATTTGATGCTATTTGACCAGCAATAGTATAATGACCATAACTTGATCTACTTAACTCGGATTGACCTAAAATTTTGCCCCGCGTTCCATAAGACATAGATCTACAAGTTTGAAGTTTTGACCGAAACTTGAAAACCGAGGAAAATAGGTCGTCCAGCTAGGTCAAACTAGTATCCCGGAACCCAGCAAATTGCATTAAAATGCACTAAACAAGGAAATGAGTTTGGTAAAACATACCAACCCTAAAACCCTATCGAATGTGACATATTAATGACACTAAAACCTAATTTACCTAAAATGCATCGAGGGTCGGTATATTAGGTGATTGAGCAAATAATAGCCTTGTTGAATTACTTATCGAACATTATCGTTAGAGCAGTTTAATTTAGTCAAACACTTCAAATTGTGTTTCTCGATTACCAAAGACTCAGCAAAGGGAAGAAAACACCGAGTCGGACCGAGAGACAGTTATCAGAGGTTTGTGCACAACAGCTATTTCTTTTGAATTATTTTCAATTGAAATAAATTATGACTATTTGCATATTATTGTTTTAAGTTGTGAAATTGTGAAAAATGGTTTGAATGATATTTGATGGATACTTATTGATTGAAAAGCACTGTAATTGGTTTGAAACCACAGCTATCATATACATTGATTGTATTCCTCACTAGCTTGTCTAGTGGGATGAATTGAATTCCCTCTCTGTCAAGTGTTGAGGTGTGTGCTGTTGTGGACGAATAGAATGAGTAATCATTTTTTTGCTAGCTAGCTATGTTATTACTCATTAGTTAGTGACTTGTGGGATGAATTGAATACCTCATTAGCCATCGGCTTTTGGGATGAATTGAACTTGGGAACATGATTAAAGCTGTGTGATTTATTGATGCATATTGTAAGATTGTAAAATGAGTTTAAATTCTTATTGACATTCATTGTCTTTTGAATTTAGCTATGTTTTGATTACTGAGATTTATTGTAATATTGTGTTAAATTCCTTATGACATTATTGTCTTGAATTTAACTATAGTTTTAAGTATCCACTATTTATATGATTTATGAATTGTGATTTAAATTGTATTTGGTTAATGTTGTGCATAATTGAGACATTGTCTCAGCGATAGCTTTTTATTCTTTGTCAGCAGTAGACAGACAGGCAGCAGACTAGGCTGCTAGTACCTCTAGCGAGAGACTACCGGGTATAATGAGTATACCAATATTTTGTATTTTGTAATGTAATGTATGTTCACTGTATGTACATATTGTTGTTGGTTTTGAGCAGTTGTAAATGAAAATTGTAAATTGAAGTTGTAAAATAATTATGAGTTTTTTTGGCTTGTAAAAATTGTATTATATCTTTTTTATCTCAGTCTTTGAAAAATCACTGTGGATTTGAGTTGAGAAATGTATTGTGTTGAGAAATATGTTGGAGTTGAGATTTGGAAATCTATTGAAGTACTTTTTACAAGTTTTCTGAAGAACTGTTTTATCCAAAATACAGATGGCACTCTGCCAAAATTTTTACAGAAATTCCAAATAATTTAAATGTGTTAGTTCTATCACTTCAGTTCACAAAAGTTTTCAACGCCTGTAAATAGTGCTCACCTTTGTAAAGAAGTAAGAAAAGTTTTAAAATCCCTTGTAGTGTATTTAATGGATTATCGATGAAGCGGAGTTGGTAATTCATTAGGTATACTACGGGATCATGTTATGCCTTACGGAGGGGTAGGGTGTTACATGTTTTAGTGGTATCAGAGCAAAGTTTTTAAATTCTATTTTCACATGTTACTTGAATATTCTTTCTTCATAATACAACTGCTCAATATCATTGTTTGATACATACAGTACATTACATTATAAATATGCACTAACGGGAGGAAATCTCCTTATGTTATTTGTTCAGGAGATCTAAAATCCTCACATTGACTATGGAAGAGGTGATCGTTCATCGATCAATCTATAGAGGTGAGGTTCAAGGGATGCCCTGTGCCTACACAATGTCGGTGGTTCAAGAGCACCACCCTGCGATCGCATTTCTGCTCAGTTCGCTCAGCAGATGGCTGCAATGTTCCAACAAATGGCTGGCAATGTACCTACTCAAGTCCCAATACAGACACCAGTGGTACAACCACAGTCTCCTACCAGGCAGTATGATAAATTGATGAAATATGGGGCTACAGAGTTTAAGGGGACAGTAGATCCTCTAGAAGCTGAACAATGGTTAGAGAGGATGGATAGGGTATTCAAGAAACTGCATTGCACAGAGGAGCTCAGATTCGAATACTCTGTATCTTTGCTATAGGAGATGCTTATGGTGGTGGAAAACCATTCCCACATGCAGTAGAACTCAGAGTGCTAACATGGAATGACTTTCTCGTGAATTAAGATGTAAATATGTCCCTGATGCTTATGTAGACCAGAAGTTACAAGAATTTCTAAGTCTGAAGCAGGGAAACAGATCAGTGGCTGAGTATGAAAGAGAATTTTCCCGTCTGAGCCATTATGCAGTGAGTTTACTTTCTACCAGCAGGGAGAGATGCAAGAGGTTTGAAATCGGCTTGAAGCCCGGATGTCAGTACAAGTAGTCGGCTTCAAACACACTAACTTCTCAACTTATTTCTCAAGCCCTAGAGTTGGAAAGAATTGAGATTGAGGCGCTGAGAAAAAGAAATCGGAGAAGACAGATAAAGAGGGAAAGTCGGTGAAATGAGTTCCAGTGGTCATCTTGGGAAGAGGAAGAACTATGGGGACATGGCGGAGGTGGCAAGAAATCTGGTAGGGGAAGATATTCGTGACGAGACCTCCCTATCCGGTCGCAGAGTACCAGTTCCTACCCTCCCGCCAAAGTGAAACTTGTGGAAAAATCATGGTGGGATATGCTATAAGGCTATTGGAGCTGTTATAACTGTGGAGGCACGGGACACTTTACCAAGGCGCACCAAAGAGTCGCAGAGTTGGACCACCTCCTACTACCGCAGAAGGGCCATTGAGCCACTGTCACGTAAGTTCACAACCACCTAGCGAGGTAGAGGCAGGGTAGAGGTAACCCGTGACAGCCAAGGCACGATGAAACAATCAGAGCAAGACAATGCTCCAATCAGAATGTATGCAATGAGACAGAGGGAAGAGGCCGAGACATCTGATGTTATGGCTGGTACCTTCTCAACTTTTAACCAAAATGTGTTTGTGTTATTGGATCCGGGCTCTACCCATTCTTATGTGAGTGCTAGCATCATTGATTGCATTGCTGTTCCATGTACAAAAATGGACTTTGAGGTGCTAGTAACAAGTCCACTAGGACAGGAGGTCAGGGTTAATAGAATGTATAGAGATTGTCCTTTGGTGATCCAAGGACACACTTTTCTGTCCGATCTCAATGAAATGCCCTTCAGAGATTATGATATCATCTTGGGTATGGATTGGTTAGCTAGGCATCATGCCATGATTGATCAGAGGTCAAGACATCACTTTTGGGCTTCCTCAGTACAATGATGTGGTAATACAAGGGGAGAGGCAGTTATTGCCATCAAACATCATTTCAGCTGCACTAGCCAGAAAAATGATCAGAAAGGGGTGTGAAGCCTACTTGGCACATGTGATAGACACCCAAGTGGGGAGTCTAGCATTGAAGGACATCCCTACAGTATATGACTTTCCAGATGTGTTTCCTGATGAATTGCCAGGATTACCTCCGAAAAGAGAAGTGCAGTTTGAAATTAATGTTATGCCTGGTGTGGATCCAATCTCCATAACACCATACAGAATGGCACCAGCAGAATTGAAGGAGTTGAAGATACAATTGCAAGAATTACTTGAAAAGGGCTTCATCCGCCCTAGTGTGTCACCTTGGGGAGCACTAGTGTTGTTTGTTAAGAAGAAGGATGGTACTCTCCGCTTATGCATTGACTACCGGCAGTTGAATAATGTGACAATAAAGAACAGATATCCTGTAACATCCTCCCGGTAGCAATTCCAAGATCTCATCGTTCCTGACGAAGGTCGGTCCATACTAGAACTTCAAAAATATTTAAACTAAAGTGAGGAACCATAATTAACTCAAATATTAATAAGAAAAATTTAGTAAAAATTTTAGAAATAAAATGCAACTAAGTCAAATGAGCCGGTGCCCAAGCAATGGGTAACCTGAGGTAAGTTGCGGTTCTCGCAACGAGGAGCCCTAGACCCGGGAAAAAATTCATAAAATAATTTTTGGGACTCCAGAGAAGGGTCATTGAGGTTCCTATGGCATTAGAATGCCAAGAAAATATTTAGAAAAATTTTTCAATCGGTACAGACAATTTTGACCCGTTAAGCCAAACGGAGGGCATTTTGGTCATTTCGCCTTCAGAGGTGATTTTTGGCCGACTTGTCCAGTTGAGTAAATAATTAATATGACATAAAATATGAATAAACATTACTAGAAATTGAATTGAAAATGAGTAGAGAAGAGAAGAAAAGAAAATGAAAGAAAATGCTAATTATAACATCATATGATGTCATTTAAATTTCCTCCACCAATCACAATTTGTTAAACTTATTAAAAGAGATAAAAGAGACCAAAAATATGAAAAACCAATATGCATCTTCAACCTTGGGCAGCCTAAAAAATAGTTGATAGAGAGAGAGAGAAGAGGTTCCACCATTAAAGCTCCTTTAAGCTTCATTTCTCTCTTGTTTCCACTACTAAACCCTAACCCCTTTCATTAAACCTTGACCATATCACTTGGGGAAGTTTTTGGCAGCCAAGAAGAAGAAGGAAAGTGAAGTTTTAGCTTGAAGAAATCTGCCCTACAAGAGGTTAAAGTGAGGTTAGTGCTATCCTTTCACTCTCACTCCTTTAATCCTTGTTAAAGCATCATTTTAAGTTAAGAAATTGTAAGAGTTTGAAGTAAGTTATATGTGTTAGGGCATCTTTAATTTTTGGCAGCCCTAAGGAAGGATGAGGTTGATTGTTTTAATGAATTTAGAATGGATAGAAATGATGTTTAAGGTATGAATATGCATGGATGTTGAATTAGTGTGCTAATTGAGGTTTATGGATAATTTAAATTGGACATTAGGGTTTTGAGAAGTGAAACTTGGATTTAGCTTATGGAATTGTGAAAGAACATTATAAGGGTCAATTAGTGACCATTTTAGGTATGTTGACCATGAATTGGACTAAAAAATAGTATAGCCAAGTGAATGTGTAGGCTGCCTTGTTAGTGCAGCAGAGGGACTGAAAATTCAGTCCACTTGCACAGCCATAACTTTGGCTGTGTAGGTCCAATTGATGTTTGGCCAATTGGAGATGAAACTAGGCTTATAATGACACATTTTTGCTGAAGAAACCATGCCCAAAAGACCAAAGCAAGAGGACCAAAACTTGGCCCCAATCCGGACACCCTGCAACAGCCCCTGCAGAAATGACCAAATGAATAGTAACTGTTTATTTGGCCATAACTTACTGTAGATTTGGTCAATTGACCTAAAATTTTTACAGCAACAAGTTAAGACATAGAAAAACAACTTTCATGAAGAGACCTACCCCAAATTATGACCAGAACCTAACCTAAATGGCAGTCACGATTCTTGTTCAAACTCGCAACTCTGCAGATTTTCATTTGAGCAGCAATGTTTGGAGGACTATAACTCTCTCTAGAAAACTCGGATTTAGGCGATTCTTGAACCGATGGAAACCTAAGGTATGGTAGAACATTTCATAAGAATAAAGTTAGACCAAATTATGAACTTAACTTGATCAAATTACTGACCAAAATTGGACCAAAAATCTGCGGACCCAAAATCTCGGCATGAATAAGGCACGTGAACAGTAAACTTATTTTGGCCATAACTTGAGCTACAAAACTCCAAATGGAGTGATTCAAAAAAATAAATTCAACTAGACAAATTAAGGAACAACTTTTATGTTTACCATTTCCTCAAATTCCTACTGCAATAGTGCCCAATGGAATAGTAAAGTTGAGTTAGCAAAATTGAAAATTTTGCTTCTCTTGGTTTAAGCTTAGAAATGGTATTAATGCTTAATGCCAACAAGTTTTAATTGAAAAATGTGGTATGTTTGAAGTGCCAAAGTCAATGTACATATTTTCTATGCAAAAGTCAACATTTTTGTTGACCAATGACGTAAATAGTGTCACCAAAACCGAAAATTGGCAATTTTGCCAAAATGACCTAAGCTTTGAGAAAGTGACCAAAACCAACAAGTTTTAAATGCAAAATGTGGTACATTGGGAGTGTTAAAACCAATGCACCTATGATCTATGCAAAAGTCAACTTTTTGTTGACTATTGAAGTGAATAGTGACATAAAAACTTGAAATTCAAAATTTGAAATTAGAAATGTATCTAGGGGACTTTAAATTGCAATTGGCAATTAATACTAGCAAATGTAAAACTCAAAATGTGGGATCTTGGTGTAATAAGAATTAAAATATTCATTAAGTATAAAAAGGTCAACATTTTGGTTGACTAGTAAGGTGAATAGTAATCAAAATGATTAGTAAATTAAGATGAAGACCTAGAACCAATTCTAAGCTTAAATGCTTAGAATTGTATGACAAATATGGACTATGCATCCTAGTCAAAATTGTTAAAAAGAAATTTAGGCCATAAATTTGAAATCCATGAAATATTCATGGATTACTTGAAACATGAAAAATAAGTAACCTAATTGATGTGAATAGATAGTTAGAGCACATATGCCCATCACAAATGGAATTCATAAAATATTAATAACTCAACTTGAAATATAAAATTTGTAATTACATAAATAGATTCTTGAATGTATAAATGAGAAAAGGAAAAATGTTTTGAATACAATGGTAAATATGAACCATTGTTTAGAATTATGATCAATATGAATAAAATAATGAATGAATAAATGAACCATATTAATGTATGAATGAGACATTAGTTCTCATTATTGTAAAGAGGAGAAGTATTTTGAGTACAATGGTATAAAAGAATAATTGATGTGAATTGTGATCATATAAATGATCAAATGAATGTATGAATTATGATTGAAATTTATCATGAAATAATGAAGTCATAAAGCACAATATATTAACATTTTAAAATATCAAATGCCCTAGTATACCTAACAAGATTGGTTTGGATAGTTTGGCATGCCAATAGGGTATTGTTTTAGCAGTACTGCGAAAGGAAAGGCTTTATGCCTGTATTCATGGCTTTATGCCCGTATTCATGGCTTTTATGCCCGTATTCATGGCTTTTATGCCAATTATGTGATATCATGGCTTTTTAGCCATACTGTCTTCATACGTGGTTGACGTTCTGTGTCCCATTGTATGATGGCCGGAGGCACCATGTCCAGTGCCAACGACCGTTATCGATCCGATGCCTAGTATAGGTTACTTGGGCGATCAATTAAAGTATTATTCACTTGATGACTAAGTTAAGTTAAGTATAATAAAAATCGTACAATTAAATTAAGTGTTGAATGAATAAGCATAAGAGATTAGCAAAAGAAACATAACAAAAATATAAATTGCGAGAATCTGGACTTGAAATACAATACAAATAGAATAAATTATATACCGCCAAGATTACTAAAAAGTTATAAACTAAGCACTTCCAAAGAGGAACAAACTAGTATATAAGATCGTTGATACTAGAAATACCATACCAAATTAAATTGATTCTTGAGTATCTGAATTATCATTTATTTCTTTCTTTACTTGTATATATTATTTCTGGTTATATTATTGCACCACTAAGCGAAATGCTTAGCGCGATGGAATTGCTTCCTCGCAGTGATCAAGGTAAAACCAAGATGGTATCGAGATTTTTGGAGTCGGATCTGCGAAGTGTCGAGAAGAGTTCAAGATTGTCACCTCCTCAAGAATGCATGTAGATAGGGCTCATTTTATACATGTTATGTATATTGTTCATTCCTAGCACATTGTAAATTATTTGTATATCTTGTACAAAATAAACTCATGTAATTAACCTATGAATTATGGAAGCTATTCAAAGTAAGTATTTTAGTATGTGAATTGAATTTGAGTTATAATGAGATTATACTTGTGAATATTGAAATATTGAAAATCTAATGAGATTTAGAAATCGAATCGTATTGAGATACATTATGTTTGAAAATTTTGAGACTATTAAGCTTGAGAAATTGAGTATATATTGAAATTGTCTTTGGCAGGTTCAGAAGAATTGTTAGTCCAAATTACAGCCGACACTTTGTCGGATTATCGTTAAAATTTTTGAAATTTCCAATTTAGTTAGATTTTGATAAAAGTAAAAATAGCCTAAATCTTCAATAAAGTTTTTGAATAAATAAATCAAGGACTGTAATGAAATCAGATAAAATAGAGTGCTCCGGCACACTGAGTGGCATAACTTGCTCGGCTACACTGTAGTCGGGTAAGGGGTGTCACATATCCATTGCCTCGCATTGATGATCTGTTTGATCAGTTGAAGTGTGCAGCTGTATTCTCCAAAATTGATTTGCGATCTAATTATTATCAGTTGAAGGTGCAAGAGCAGAGTATTCCAAAAACTGCTTTTAGAACTTGGTATGGCCACTATGAGTTTCTAGTAATGCCATTCGGGTTAACAAATGCTCCAACTGCTTTCATGGATCTGATGAACACTATCTTCAGACCATATCTTGATCAATTTGTGGTGGTGTTTATTGATGACATTTTGATATATTCAAGGAATGCAGAGGAGCATGAGACATCTGCGGATTGTATCTTGTAGACCTTAAGGGAGAAGCGACTATACGCCAAATTGTCGAAATGTGAATTTTGGCTGAAAGAAATCTCCTTTTGGGACATGTTGTGTCACTGAAGGATCAAGGTAGATTCGATGGGTAGAAGCTATCCTTAATTGGAAGCCGCCAGAACATCACAAAAATTCGCGATTTTAAGGTCTAGTGGATATTACCGTTGGTTTGTGAAGGATTTTCTATGTTATCTTCTCCACCACCAAAGCGCTTCGGAAAGATGCAAAATTTCATGGGATGATAAATGTCGCAAAGTTTTGACGAGTTGAAGAGGTGTTTAATCAAGCTCCAGTCCTCACTTTACCTACTCCGGTAAAGAATACACAGTTTAGAGTGATGCTTCTCACAATGGGTTAGGTTGTGTATTGATGCAAGATCAGAATGTCATTGCTTATGCATCACGCCAGCTGAAACCGCATGAGAGGAACTACCCAACACATGATCCGAGCTAGCTATTGTTTTTACTCAAGATCCGGAGACACTATTTGTATGGGGAGAAATGCTACATTTACATAGATCACAAGAGCTTGAAGTACTTAGGCACCCGAAGGAATTAAATTTGAGGCAGAGGAGATGGTTGGAACTTATCAAAGATTATGATTGCTTAATAGACTATCAGCCAGGGAAAGCAAATGTGGTGGCTGACGCCTTAAGTTGCAAGACTATGGCAAGTCTCAGAGTTTCTCCCATGTCCATGGTATATGAGTTGAAAGCACACATGCCGGTTTAGAGATTGATGATGAGGGATGACGGTAGTTGCTTGGCATGTACACGATCGGTGTTGATTGATCATATCAAAATGGTGCTCGAGTGATGAAAAATATCGAAGCTCGAAAGAAGTCAGCAGGCAAGAAACACGAATTCTCTGTGAGAGATGATGGTTTATTACTACATCAGGGCAGAATGTGTGTTCCTAATGATGCTGAATTGAGACAGATCATTATGAAGGAAGCATATGAGTCTCCATTTGCTATGCACCTTAGTGGAACTAAAATGTACAGAGGGCTGAAAGAGCATTACTGGTGGATGGGTATGAAAAGAGATATAGCTGAATTTGTTTCCAAATGCCTAACTTATCAGCAAGTAAAGGCAGAACATCAAGTTCCAGCTGGTTTGTTACATCCTTTGTCAGTACAAGAGTGGAAATGGGAATGAATAACTATGGATTTTGTTACAGGACTTCCAAGGACACAGAGTAGTCATGATGCAGTATGGGTTATAGTTGACAGATTGACCAAGTCTGCTCACTTTTTGCCAGTTCGAATGGATTATAACTTGGAAAGATTGGCTAGATTATACGTATATGAGATTGTAAAATTGCATGGAGTGCCAGTATCAATTGTATCTGACAGAGATCCTAGGTTCACTTCTAGATTCTGGGGTAGTCTTCAGAGAGCCCTAGGAACTAGATTGAACTTCAAAGACATTCCACCCATAGACGGATGGCGACCGAGAGGGTTATTCAGATATTGGAGGATATGCTACGAGCTTGTGTGATTGAATTTTAAGGTAGTTGGGATACACACTTGCCTTTGATTGAGTTTGCTTATAACAACAGCTACCAATCAAGCATTGGGATGCCTCCATATGAAGCTTTGTATGGCAGAAAGTGCGAACTCCTATGTTGGGATGAGGTAGGTGAAAGGAAGATGATTAGGCGAAATTGTTCGTGACAGAGGAAAAGATCGATTGATCAGAGATAGACTCAAGTGCATCGGATCGTCAAGTCCTATGTTGATTTGAAAAGAAGAGATATTGAATATGCGATGGGTGATAAGGTATTCCTCAAAGTTTCTCTTTTGAAGAGGATTATGAGATTTGGCGAGAAAGGGAAACCGAGTCCTCGTTTCATTGGACCATATGAGGTTACGGAAAGAGTGGGTCCTTTGGCATATCGATTGGCATTACCTCGAGCTAGCAAAGATACAGTGTCTTCCATGTGTCCATGTTAAGGAGTGCAGATCGACCCATCTCATGTACTATCAGTTGAAGAGATTGAGGTAAATCCAGACCTCTCATATGAGGAAGAACCCATAAAAATTCTGGCTTATGAGGTGAAGCAGTTGAGGAACAAACAGATACACCTGGTTAAAGTGCTGTGGAACCATCATTCAGGCCAGGAAGCTACTTGGGAACGTGAAGAGGATATGAGGAGACAGCACCCACAGCTGTTCAGAGACTAATGCCAAAATTTTGAGACGAAATTTATTTAAGGGGGGGAGAATTGTAACACCCCTAAGTTCGGTAGTGCGTTCTGCTGCTCCGGTGACCAGTGTTGTCCGGACAGCTAGGATGCCTAGAACTACACTTCAATATGAGTGAGGAGACATAAAATAATGAAATACAAGAAAAACAAAGGAAAAATAATAGCAAAGAAATGTAACCAAGTTAAGTGAGCCGAGAACCCTAGCGATGGGTGACCACACCGGGAAGTCACGGTGTGGACCGTTGACTGGCCCTGGACTGTGGGGAACCCTGGAAAATATTTTTAGGACTTAAATAGACCCTTATTGAAGAATAAATATCATTAGTAAGATCAAAGAAAAGTGAGAAATCAAAAAATAGACAAAACCGGTGTTACCGAAAAATCGGGAATGCAACCCGAACAGGGGCATTATGGTCATTTGACATCCCGAATTTTCTTTTGACCTAAATTTCCATTAAAAATAAATAATATTACACTTAGAAAATAAAATGAAAAATTAATTTGGTGGTACCTAAAGTAAATAGCCAAAAGTGGAGTGAAAATGGTGTAAATAACACCTTTAACATATTATATGAATTAATTAGAGTAAGTGGACCACTAAAGGAATAAACTAAGGATAATGGGGCAGGTGTACATCTATTATCCAACCTGAAAATTCATCTTCTCCAAACCCTCTCAACTTTGGCGAATTGAAGAAGAGAAAGTCCTCCATTGCCGTGTAGCTTGAAGCTTCATCCTCTCCCTCATTTCGCTTCTAATCACTTAGGTTTCTTCATTAAAGATTGTCTACACATCATAAGGAAGAGCTTGATACCAAAATCAAGAAGTTTAATCAAGGTTTAGCAAGCTCCAACCATAGGTAAGTTTACATTTTTGAATGTTGCTTTGTTAAACTTTGTGTACATGTTATGGGTGTATTAGGTATATTAGGTCATTGAGCAAATAATAGCCTTCAGTGAATTACTTATCGAACATTATCGTTAGAGACAGTTTAATTTAGTACTGAAACACTTCAAATTGTGTTTCGATTCTACGAAAGACTCAGAAAAGGAAGGAAACATTGAGTCGGCCAGAGAGCGATTATCGAGGTTTGTGCACAACAACTATTTCTTTTGAATTATTTTCAATTGAAATAAATTATGACTATTTGCATATTATTGTTTTAAGTTGTGAAATTGTGAAAAATGGTTTGAATGATATTTGATGGATACTTATTGATTGAAAAGCACTGTAATTGGTTTGAAACCATAGCTATCATGTACATTGATTGTATTCCTCGCTAGCTTGTCTAGTGGGATGAATTGAATTCCCTCTCTGGCTGAAGTGTTGAGGTGTGTGCCTGTTGAGGACGAATAGAATGAGTACTCATATTTTTGCTAGCTAGCTATGTTATTCCTCATTAGTCATTGACTTTTGGGATGAATTGAATACCTCATTAGCCATCGGCTTTTGGGATGAATTGAACTTGGGAACATGATTAAAGCTGTGTGTGATTTATTGATGCATATTGTAAGATTGTAAAATGAGTTTAAATTCTTATTGACATTCATTGTCTTTTGAATTTAGCTATGTTTTGATTACTGAGATTTATTGTAATATTGTGTTAAATTCCTTATGACATTATTGTCTTGAATTTAACTATAGTTTTAAGTATCCACTATTTATATGATTTATGAATTGTCATTTAAATTGTATTTGGTTAATGTTGTGCTGCCGAGACATTGTCTCGATAGCTTTATTCTTTGGCGAGTAGGCAGAGACAGACAGGGCAGCAGACTAGGCTGCTAGTACCTCCAGCGAGAGACTACCGGGTATAATGAGTATACCAATATTTTGTATTTTGTAATGTAATGTATGTTCACTATATGTACATATTGTTATTGGTTTTGAGCAGTTGTAAATGAAAATTGTACATTGAAGTTGTAAAATAATTATGAGTTATTTTGGCTTGTAAAAATTGTATTATATCTCTTTTATCTCAGTCTTTGAAAAATCACTGTGGATTTGAGTTGAGAAATGTATTGTGTTGAGAAATATGTTGGAGTTGAGATTTGGAAATCTATTGAAGTACTTTTTACAGGTTTTCTCAAGAACTGTTTTATCCAAAATACAGATGGCACTCTGCCAAAATTTTTACAGAAATTCCAAATAATTTAAATGTGTTAGTTCTATCACTTCAGTTCACAAAAGTTTTCAACGCCTGTAAATAGTGCTCACCACTGTAAAAGAAGTAAGAAAAGTTTTTAAAATCCCTTGTAGTGTATTTAATGGATTATCAGTAGACGGGGTTGGTAATTCATTAGGTATACTACGGGATCATGTTATGCCTTACGGAGGGGTAGGGTGTTTCAGACATTTCGATCTTGCATCAACACACAACCTAACCCATTGTGAGAAGCATCACTATAAACTGTATATTCTTCACCCGGTGTAGGTAAAGTCAGGACTGGAGCCTCAGTCAAACACCTCTTCAATTCATCAAAACTCTATTGGCATTTCTCCGTCCACTGAAATTTCTCATCTTTCCTAAGCAGCTTGGTCAATGGAGATGCCAACATGGAGAATCCTTTCACAAAACGGCAATAGTATCCAGCTAACCCCAGGAAACTGGGAATCTCTGTAATATTTTTGGGTGGCCTCTAATTAAGGACAACTTTTATCTTACTTGGATCTACCTTGATGCCCTCTATTGATACTACATGCCCCAAGAAAGATATTTCTTTCAGCCAAAATTCACACTTCGATAATTTGGTGTATAGCTGTTTCTCCCTCAAAGTTTGCAGTACAATGCGTAGATGTCTATCATGCTCTTTTGCATTCCTCGAATAAACTAATATATCATCTATGAATACCACAACAAACTGATCGAGGTATGGTCTGAAGATAGTGTTCATGAGATCCATAAAAGCAGCCGGAGCATTAGTTAACCCGAATGGCATGACCAAGAACTCATAATGGCCATATTGGGTTCTAAAGGTAGTTTTAGGAATACTCTGCTCTTGTAATTTCAGCTGATAATAACCTGATCTTAGGTCAATTTTGGAGAACACAGCTGCACCCCTTAATTTATGAAACAAGTCATCAATGCGGGGCAATGGGTATCGATTCTTTATTGTCACCTTATTCAACTATCGATAGTCAATGCATAACCGAAGAGTGCCATCCTTCTTCTTTACAAACAATACTAGCGCTCCCTAAGGTGACACACTAGGGCGGATAAAGCCCTTATCAAGCAGCTTGTCACACCCTACCCCTCTGTAAGGCATAACATGATCCCGTAGTATACCTAATGAATTACCAACTCCGTCTACTGATAACCCATTAAATACACTACAAGGGATTTTAAAAACTTTTCTTACTTCTTTTACAGTGGTGAGCACTATTTACAGGTGTTAAAGACTTTGGTGAACTGAAGTGAAACAACTAACTCATTTGGTTTATTTGGAATTTCTGTAAAAATTTTGGCAGAGTGCCATCTGTATTTTGGACAAAATAGTTCTTCAGAAAACCTGTAAAAAGCACTTCAATAATTTTCCAAATCTCAACTCCAATACATTTCTCAACACAACAATTTATCAACTCAATTCCATAGAAATTTTTCAAAGTCTGAGATAAGGAAATATAATACAATTTTTACAAGTCAAATAACTCATAATTAATTTACAACTTCAAGGTACAATTTGAATTTACAACTGCTCAAAACCAAAAACAAAATGTACATACAGTGTCATACATTATAGTACAAAATGCAAAATATTGGTATACTCATTATACCAGGTAATCCCTCGCTGGATGTATATGCAGCCTAGTCTGCTGCCCTGTCTGTCTCTCTACCTGCGACAGCAATAAAAAGCTATCGCTGAGACAATGTCTCAGTGGTGCACAACATTAACCAAATACAAATTTAAATCACAATTCATAAATCATGTAAATAGTGGATACTTAAAACCATAGTCAAATTTAAGACAATAAAGGTCAATAAGAATTTAAACTCCATTTCTCAATATCACAATAGATTTTCATAAGTCAGGTCATGTTTGAATTCAAAAGAATGTTTATGTCAATGTGAGTTTAAATCCATTTCACAATCTCACAATACACATCAATAAATCACACACAGCTTAATCATGATCCATAGTTCAATTCGTCCCAAAAGCCAATGGCTAATGAGGTATTCAATTCGTCCCAAAAGTCGATGACTAATGAGGAATAACATAGCTAGCTAGCAAAAATATGAGTACTCATCCAATTCGTCCTCAACGAGCACACACCTCAACACTTCACGAGAGGGAATTCAATTCGTCCCACTAGACAAGCTAATGAGGAATACAATCAATATACATGATATCTGTGGTTTCAAACCATTTCCAATGCTTTTAAATCAATAAGTATCCATCAATGTCATTCAAACAATTTCTCACAGTTTCAAATCATCTACAATTCTTTTCAAGCAATAAATATTCATTCAAATACATTTCCACAATTTAAAACAATAATATACAAATAGTCAATATTTATTTCAATTGAAAATAATTCAAAAGAAATAGTTGTTGTGCATAAACCTCTGATATTTGGCCCCTGGTCTTGACTCAGTATTTCTTTCCCTTTTGCTGAGTCCTGGTTAATTGAGAAACACAATTTGAAGTGTTTCAGTGCTAAATTAATTTGCCTCTAACGATAATGTTCGATAAACAATTCACTGAATACCTTTATTTGCTTAATCACCTAATATACTGACCCTCGATGTTTTCTAGGTAAATTAGGTTTTAGTGTCCTTTATATGTCACATTCGACAGGGTTTTAGGGTGGTACGTGTTACCAAACTCAATTCTATATATATTGCGTTTTCTTGCATTTCATTGCAAATTGCTGGATTTCGGGATACTAGTTTGACCTAGCCGGACGATCTAGTTCCCTCGTTTTTCGGGTTTCAGTCAAAACTACAAACTTATATATCTATGTCTTATTGCACGCGGGGCAAAATTTCAGGTCAATCCGAGTTAAGTAGACCAAGTTATGGTCATTATACTATTGCTGGTCAAATGGCATCAAATTAGGTCAATTTTAGGTCAATTTGGTCAACTTTGGTTCGGCCAGTTTTTGGACCCGAACTTGTGCAAGCTTTTTGACTTGCTTCTGGTCATTTCTGGGTTTTGGTGTCTTCATAAGACTTGTAGGTATGGGTCTTAACTATTCATGGTTAAAATTTCAGGTCAATTGGACCTGTTTTGAGTGAGTTATGGCCTAAACACTCACTGCTGCCCAATTGGTCATTTTTCAGGTCCTAATTGTACCTAATCCGAATTGGTCATTTTCTTAGGTCACCTTGCAAGCAGAATTTTGGTATGTTTTCTCAATGAAAGTTGGCACATTTTGTGCCTAGTTCCACCTCCAATTGGTCTCATACCAATTGAGGTTACACATTTAAACTTATTGGCTAAAATATACACTGCCCTTGGTTACTTTGTTTAACACACATCAATTACACACATTTACCTTGCAATATGTTTACTTCCCTACCAAATCTGTTTTGGTACATTACCAAAACTATATATTACTTTACATTAACATCACTTTGGGCAGATTACAATTATCCTCAACATACCAAATATAACTCTAATTCCCAAAGTTCAAATATCATTACACATACACATAAACATCACTGGTTTTTACATACACTTTACACAACAATTTCATACACATATCCTTCAATCCTTAATGCCACAATTCTGCCCATATCTTCATGAACACATACACTTATCCAAGAGTTTCAAGGCTGCCGAAATTGTCCTTCAACACCAAAGTGTCCTACAATTCATTAAATCCCATTCCAAGTGCAAAATTCACCATATACATATGAAGTAATTCACTAGGTTATTAAATCATCATGATCAACATCCTTTCTCATTAAATATATGCACAATTATTTCATCAAATACATGACTCCATGGCTGTCCAAAATGAACACAACAATAACTCTTCAAACTCAAAAATTTTCTTCACAAATCCAACACCCATAACATGCACACAAAACTTAACAAAGCTATCTTCAAAAATACTAACTTACCTTATGGTTGAAACTTGCCAAACCTTTATTAAACTTCTTAAAATTGGTATCAAACTCTTCCTTGTGATGTGTAGACAATTTTTCATGAAGCTACTTAAGGGATTGGAGTTGAAATGAGGGAGAGGATGAAGCTTTAAGGAAACGTCAATGGAGGTTTCTCCTCCCCTTCAATTCGGCTAGGTTTAGTACAATGAAGAAGATGAAGTTTCTGCCTTGGATAATGGATGTACATCTGCCCCACTTAGTATATATTAATCCATTAATGGTCCACTAACTCCAAATAATCATATAATAAGCTAATTGTTCATTTATTCCACATTAACCCATGATTTTAGCTATTTACTTTAGGTACCACCAAATTAATTTTTCATTTTATTTTCTAAGTGTAATACTATTTATTTTTAATGGAAATTTAGGTCAAAAGACAATTCGGGATGTCAAATGATCATGATGCCCCTGTTCGGGTGGCATTCCCGATTTTTCGGTATCACCGGGTTTTGTCCGTTTTTCGATTTCTCACTTTTCTTTGTACTAATTATTTAATTTTTCTTTGATCTTTCTAATGATATTTATTCTTCAATAAGGGTCTATTTAAGTCCTAAAAATGTTTTCCAGGGTTCCCATGATCAGGGCTAGTCAACGGTCCACGTGACTTCCAGTCTGATCACCCATCGCTAGGGTTTTCGGCTCGCTTAACTTGGTTATATTTCTTTGCTATGATTTTTTCTTTGTTTTTCTTGTATTTTCTTTTCTTTTATTTCATTATTTTATGTCTCCTCACTCATATTAAAGTGTGGTTTTAGGCATCCTAGCTGTCCAGACAACACTGGTCACCGGAGCAGTAGAACGCACTACTGAACTTTGGGGTGTTTCACAGCTCTTGCAACTGCACTTTCAACTCTTTCAATTCTGCAGGTGCCATTCTATATGGTGTTATAGAGCTTGGGTCCACACCAGGTATTGTGCCAAGTACGCTTCGCACCCCTTCCTAATCATTTTTCTGGCCAGTATAGCTGAAATGACATTTGAAGGCAATAACTGCCTCTCCCCATGTATTACTACATCACTATACTGAGGGAGACCAAAAGTGACTGTCTTCAGTCTACAGTCAATCATTGCATGATGCCTGGCTAACCAATCCATGCCCAAGATAATGTCATAATCTCTAAAGGGCATTTCAATCAAATTAGACAGAAAAGTGTGTCCTTGGATCACCAGAGGAAAATCCCTATATAGTCTATTTACCCTGACCTCCTGGCTGAATGGACTAGTTACTAGCACATCATAGTCCATTGTTACACACTGAATAGCAGTAGAATACATTACACTAGCACTGACATATGAATGTGTGGAGCCAGGATCAAACAACACATATAAATCTTGGTCAAGGATGGAGATAATACCAGCTACTACATCTGATGTTGTAGCCTCCTCCCTTTGATGCATGGTATACACTCTGACTGGTGCGCCACTTGGTACTGGCTGGTTAACAGTGATTTGACTTCCAAGAGTATTACCAGGACCCCTACCTCTACCTCTACCTCAACCAGCTGGCTGTGAGCCTGTGAGAGCTAGATTCTCCAGACTGTTTCCTCTTCCCTGAACCACTTTTAGGTGCTTGACCTGTAGTCTTTTCAGTCTTCTCCTTCTCTTGTGTACCCTTCTTCATTGCCCCTTCTGATTCTATCCTTTCCAGTTCCAGGGCTTGTGAAATCAGCTCAGAAAAATTCTGGTGTCTGAATCCCATAACTTGCATCCTCAGATTCGGCCTTAACCCGGACTCAAACCTCTTACATCTGTCTCTGGGGGTGGAGACTAAGCTTCCAGCATAGTGGCTTAGCCTTGAAAAATCTCGTTCATACTCTGCTATTGTTCTGTCCCCTTATTTTAAACTCAGGAATTCCTGTAACTTCATATCCACATAAGCATCGGGAACCCATACGTGAAACTCCTCAAAAAGTCTAACCAGTCAACACCAATCTCAACCGGGCTATGGGGATGGTGCCACCATTCATATGCATCCCTTGCAGAGAAATAGAGTACTCGAACTTGACTCTTACGCACGCTGACTTTACGAAAACCCATTCCATTCGCTCTAACCACTGTTCTACCTCCAGTGGATCCCCAGTGCCCTTAAACTCGGTGGTCCCAAATTTCATCAATTTTTCATATTGCTGAGCCGAAGGCTGTGGTTGTGCTACAGGTGCTTGCATCTGAACTTGAGGTGGCACATTTCCCGCCATTTATTAGAAAAACGCAGCCATCTACTATGCAAACTGAGTAGGAAACTGCAGTGCTGGAGTAGGAGCTGGAGTGGCTGACCCACTCACGTTTTGGAGTGCTAGGGCTTCCCCTTGAACCTTAGCCTCAACAGATTGTTCCACAGAATGATCTCCCTCTTCCATTCCATTTTCCAAAAATTTCTACTTCCTGAGATCAAATACAAGGAGGTTGACCTCCGTTAGTGCATATTCATGATGTAAATATGTCATATGTATCAATTAAAGACACTTGAGCAGTTGTACTTAAAAAGAAAATATTCACATACACAGTCAAAATTTATTGCAAAACCATGCTCTGATACCACTAAAACATGTCACATCTTGTGACACCCCGTACCCGTGTACAGTATACCCAAGTAAGTAATGTCACACGGTGTACCGGCACACTCTAATATACCCTAATTAATTTTCATCATAATTTTGAATATAACTTGTAAAATATAACTCATTTAAGTCATTTATTGAAATCATAATTTATTTGAGGTTTCGTAAAGTTTAAAGAAAATCCGGCAGAGTACCGGCTAAAAATGGAGAAAACAGTTCTTCGGAACCTGTGAAAAACACTTCCAATAAACAAATTCATTCATTCTCAACTCCAATATCATCACAAAACTCAATATCAAGATCTCACATTTCAATTTCAATTCTCAACCATCCATCACATGTGATGATCACATATAATTCATAAATAACCATTTACTTTTCCATTCACAAATACAATTTTCATAATTTACATAAACCTCAATATACATTACACAAGTTTAATTACATATGAGAAAATCAAAATTAAGTTACAAAATGTCAAAATGACACCTAATGTCCTACCAATGCCCGCAGAAGTTGAGGTGACACGGACATCGCAGGCGCAGGATGGACTCACCCAGTCTGTGGTCTACTGGGCTCACGATCTGTATCTCCAGTACCTACGTGTGGCAAAAGCAACGCTCTAAGCAATAATGCTTAGTGGTGCAATAATATAATAAAAGAAAATAGCAAGAAATTAAATGTGTAGTGAATGTATACGTTTTATTTGTTTGGTATTTGTATATCATCTACTTTGTTCACTTTTATTCATTTGGTTGCCCCAAGTAACCTACACTAGACGACTGGAATGGATAACGGGTAACCGCACCTTGGGTATCTAGTACCTCGGGCCACACCATCGGTCACATATGCATCTCCGTGCAGTACGACTACCAAGTCAGAATAATCTCGAGCACAAGGCCAATTCTCAATGCAAAGTCGAATGGCTAAAAGCCATGAAATCACAGAATGGCATATTGCCATGTGCGATCGCTAATCGAACCCTATTGGCATGCCAAACTATCCAAACCAATCATGTTACGTATACTAGGGCATTTGAAACTTTTAAATTCTTCAATTTGTGCATTTCAAGTTTTGGTGTCACTATTCACCTCATTGGTCAACAAAAATGTTGACTTTTGGATAGAAAATGTGTACATTGACTTTGGCACTCCCAACATACCACATTTTACATTTAAAACTTGTTAGAATTGGTCACCATTACCATTTCTAACTTAAAACCAAGAGGGCAGAAAATTTCAGTTTTTTAGTCTAAGTTCACTGTTCCATTAAACACTGTTACAGTGGAAATTTGAAGAAATGGAAAACATGAAAGTTGTTCCTTATTTTGTCTAGTTGAATTTCCTTTTTTGAATCACTTCATTTGGAGTTTTTTAGCTCCAGATATGGTCCAAAACCACAGCTGGCGGATTTCCATTCTTCAGAAATTACCATATCTACAGTAACATGAACAGTGATTGCCACTGCCATTTGGGTTAGGTTCTGGCCATAATTTGGGGGAGGTTCCTTCATGAAAGTTTTTTGTCTATGTCTTAACTTGTTGCTGTAAATATTTCAGGTCAATTGACCATATCTACAGTGAGTTATGGCCAAATGAACAGTTACTGTTCATTTGGTCAATTCTGCAGAATCAGTTGCAGGGTATCCGGATTGGGGCCAAGTTTTGGTCCTCTTGCTTTGGTCTTTTGGGCATGGTTTCTTCAGCAAAAATGTGTCATTGTAAGCCTAGTTTCATGTCCAATTGGCCAAACACCAATTGGACTAACACAGCCAAAGTTATGGCTGTGTAATTGGACTGAAATTTCAGTCCAATCGCTGTCCTAGGGATTACACCTTCAATTTGCCATACTATTTTTCAGTCCAATTTATGGTCAACATACCTCAAATGGTCACTTATTGACCATTAGAGTGTTCTTTAACAGTTTGATAAGCCAATTCAATTTTTACTTCTCAAAACCCTAATGTCCAATTCAATTTACCCATAAACCTCAATTAGCACACTAGTTCAACATCCATGCATATTCATACCTTAAACATCATTTCTATCCACTCTAAATTCATTTAAAAAATCAAACTCATCCTTCCTTAGGGCTGCTGAAAATTTGAAGATGCCCTAACATATATAATTTACTTCATTTTCTTACAATTTCTTAACTTAAAATGATGCTCTAACAAGGATTAAAGGAGTGAGAGTGAAAGTATAGCACTAACCTCTTGGCTCAACTTATTGAGCTTGTGAAAACTCTAGAATTCCTCTTCTTTGTGGCTGCCTAGAGCTTGCTTAGGGTGTGTAGATTAATTTTTGTGAAGATAACTTAGGGTTTTGGGGTGAGGCTTGAGAGATCTTCAAGCTTGAGTGAGGAAGAAAAATGGAGGTTTGCTTCTTGGCTATGGTGTGGCTGAAATGGAGAAGGAGATGGCTGCCCACGTTTTTCTTTTCCTTTGGTCTTTATTTACCTATTTTATTAGTTAGATAAATGATAGTTTAAATGTGATTGGTGGCCAATTTTAAATGACATCACATTGATGTCATAATTTGCATATATTGTATTTTTCTTTTCTTTTCATCACTACTAACTTTCAATTCATTTTTCATCAATATTATTTCATATTTTAGTTCATAATAATTATTTACTTAACTGGACATGTAGGTCAAAAATCACCTCTGAAGGCGAAATGACCAAAATGCCCTCCGTTTGGCTCAATGGGCCAAAATTGTCTGTACCGATTGAAAAATTTTTCTAAATATTTTCTTGGCATTCTAATGCCATGGGAACCTCAATAACCCTTCTCTAGAGTCCCCAAAATTATTTTATAATTTTTCCCTGAGGTCTAGGGCTCCTCGTTGTAGAACCGCAACTTCCTCTGCAGTTTACCCCTCGCTAGGAGCACCGTTTAACTTGGTTGTAATTTAGTTCTCATATTTTTACTAAATTTTTCTTAGTAATATTTGAGTTAATTATGGTTCCTGACTTTAGTTTAAAGATTTTTCCAGACATTCTAGTCATCCGACCGGACCGTCACCGGAATAAAGAGGGATGTAATTCTGAGGGTGTTACACATCTTACCCCTCTGTAAGGCACAACATGATCCCATAGAATACCTAATGAACTACCGAACTTCACCTACCGATAATTCATTAAGTACCCTACAAGAGATTTTAAAACCATTTTCTTACATTTTGGAATGGTAAGCATTTTGGTAGGAATTAAAATCATTTAATTGAAGTTTCAAATCTAGTTAAAACTTTTGCCCATTTTATTTTTTTTGCAAATTTTATAAAAATTTCGGGACAGTGCCGTTTGTATTTTGAGAAAACAGTTCTTCAAATACCTGAGAAAAACACTTCTAATAAATTTTCCACAACTCCCAACCTCCAAATAATCTCAATTCAACTCAAAATTCTCAGATCAAACCATTTCAAAATAATTCCATTTCATTCCACAATTCAACAAAAATTTATCATCTCAAAATATTTCACAATTTCATTCACAAGTTTAATTTATACATATAAAATATAAAAATAATATTATTACAATTTATTATACAACTGCTCAACTTTACATTGATACATAAAACATTACAATATTTACATCAATTAACTACAAGGGTATAAAATAAATACGCGTACAAAAGATCAACGGAAGCTTTTCTGATTCAGCAGCTCACTTTACCGCTTTTTCCTTGCTCCTATCTACAACAGCAAAATAAGCTATCGTTGAGTATAAAAATACTCAGCGGTGCACAATAAAAATTAAAATGCAGTACATAAAACTTTCCTTGATAAATTCACAATTTGAATATTTCATAATCACAACTCACAATTTATCAAAACTCATTATAGCACAATTTTGGTCAAATAATTTAATAAACACAGTGTTGCCAATTCATACACAACTTAAGCCATGACACAAAATTTTCGATTAATGCCGCATTGTACACCACGACAAAGCAATCTACAACCCCATTAATCGAAATCAATGAGGGAGGTGGCTAGCTAGCTAATGACTACTCATCCGATCTACAACCTCAACTGGTAAACCAGAGAGGGAGGAAAATAATCGATCTCAACCCCATAAATGGGGGAATAATATGGCACTGTCATACTAAGTGTGTAACACCCTCCCGGTAACTACTCCGTACATCCTACTGTTTCGGTGACCGGTGTCGGTCCAGACAGCTAGAATGTCCGGAAAAATATTTAAACTAAAGTGAGGAACCATAATTAACTCAAATATTGATAAGAAAAATTTAGTAAAAATTTTAGAAATAAAATACAAACAAGTTAAACGAGCCGGTGCCCTAGCGATGGGTAACCAGAGGGAAGTTGCGGTTCTCGCAACGAGGAGCCCTAGACCCAGGGAAAAATTCATAAAATAATTTTTGGGACTCCAGAGAAGGGTCATTGAAGTTCCTATGGAATTAGAATGCCAAGAAAATACCTAGAAAATTTTTTCAATCGGTATAGACAATTTTGAACGTTAAGCCAAACGGAGGGCATTTTGGTCATTTCGCCTTCAGAGGTGATTTTTGGCCGACTTGTCCAATTGAGTAAATAAATATTTTGACATAAAATATGAATTAATATTGATGAAAAATTTATTAAAAATGAGAAATGAAAATAAGAAAACAAAAGTAAGAAGAAAAGTAAGTAAATGGGAATTGTGACATCATAATTATGTCATTTAAAAATGGTCCACCAATCACCATATAACAAAGACACTTAAAACAAACTAAAGAGGCTGAAAATAAAAGAAAAATGTTATCTTCTTCCTTTGGACCCCAACCAGCCGAAACCTCTTCCTTTCCTCCCTCCATTGATGTTCAATCAAGCAAGCTTAATTCCTTCCTTTGTTACAACACTAAACCCTAACTCCTTTCATTAAAACTTGACCATATCTCTAGGGGAAGCTTTTGGCAGCCAAGAAAAGGAAAGAAAGTGAAGTTTTGAGTTGGGAAAAATCTGCCCTATTCAAGGTTAGTGCATTAGATATTTAAAACTCTTTATTTTTATGATTTATAACTTGAATTGAGTAAGAATTGTAACTAAAATGAACAAGAATTATGTGTATACATACTATGAATTTTCAGCAGCCCTTGTGAAGGAATTATTTTGATTGTTTTGATAGACTTAGAGTGAACTAGAGCTTATGTTTAAAGTATATACATATACATATATAAAGAATGAAAGAGTTGAATAAGGAATTTGTGAAAACTCATATGGGAATTAGGGTTTTGAGAAGTGAAAAATTGACTTGGCTTAGGAAATTGTTAGAGAACATTTTAATGGTCAATTAGTGACCATTTTAGGTAAGTTGACCACAATTTGGACTGAAAAATAGTATGGCAAAGTGAATGTGTAGGCTGCCCTAGGACAAGAGTGGTGATGAAATTTCAGTCTACTTGGACTGCCATAACTTGGGCTGTGTTGGTCCAATTGGTGTTTGGCCAAATGGACATGAAACTAGGCTTATAATGGCACATTTTTTCTGAAGAAACCATGCCTAAAAGACCAAAGCAAGAGGACCAAAAGTGGGCCCCAATCCGGACACCCTGCAACTAATTTTGCAGAATGACCAAATGAATAGTAACTGTTCATTTGGCCATAACTCACTGTAGATTTGGTCAATTGACCTGAAAATTTTACAGCAACAAGTTAAGACATAGAAAAACAACTTTCATGAAGAAACCTACCCTAAATTATGGCCAGAACCAATTCAAAATGAAATCACAGTCACTGTTCATATTACTGTAGATATGGTCAATTCTGCAGATTGACAATCCGGCTAGCTGTGATTTTTGAGCCATATCTGGAGCTACAAAACTCCAAATGGAGTGATTCAAAAAAGGAAATTCAAATAGACAAAATAGGGAACAACTTTTATGTTTACTAATTTCTCAAATTTCCACTGTAACAGTTCCTAATGGAACAGTAAAGTTATGGTACAAAATCTGAAAAATCTGCTCCTTTGGTTTAATGCTTAGAAATGGTATTAACGCTTAATGCCAACAAGTTTTAAATACAAAATGTGGTATGTTGGGAGTGCCAAAGTCAATGTACATATTTTCTATCCAAAAGTCAACATTTTTGTTGACCAATGAGGTGAATAGTAACACCAAAACATGAAATTCACAAATTGAAGAATTTAAAAGTTTCAAATGCCCTAGTATACCTAACAAGATTGGTTTGGATAGTTTGGCATGCCAATAGGGTTCAGTTAGCAGTACTGCACATGGCAATTTGCCATTCTGTGATTTTATGGCTTTTAGCCATTCTGACCTTGCATTGAGCTTTGGCCTTGTGCCTGATGTTATCACAGCTTGTTAGCTGTTCTGTTGCACACTGGGAGATGCATATGTGACCGATGGTGTGACGGCCCGAGGTACTTGATACCCAGTGCCGCTTACGCTATCCATCGATCCATCATCTAGTGTAGGTTAATTGGGAATACAAATGAATGAAAGTGGACAAAGATAATGAAATAATGGATACACCAATACCAAACAAAGAAATCATACACATTCTATACATACTTATTTTCTGCTATTTTCTTTTATTATACTATTGCACCACTAAGCATTATTGCTTAGCGCGTTGCTTTTGCCACGCGTAGGTACTGGAGATACAGATCGTGAGCCCAGTAGACCGCAGACTAGGTGAGTCTGTTCGGCATTCTGCACAGTGTCCGTGTCACCTTAACTTCTGCAGTGCATTGGTAGGACACTAGGTGTCATTTTGATATTTTGTAGCTAATTTTTACTTTCTCATATGTATTTGAACTTATGTAATGTATTCTGATGTTCATGTAAATAATGAACGTTATGGCTATGAATGCAAAATTTGAGCATTTATTTATTGTTTGTATATGAGAAATGGATGTTTGAGAAATGAAAAGGTTATTGAGAACTGAAATTGAGAAATGTTGTGGATATCTTGATATTGAGATTTTGTTGATGAATTGAAGTTGGGATTGTTTGGAAATTATTTGGAAGTGTTTTTAACAGGTTCCGAAGAACTGTTTTCTCCATTTTTAGCCGGTACCCTGCCGGATTTTCTTTAAAATTTTCGGAACCTCAAATAAATTATGATTTCAATAAATGACTTAAATGAGTTATCTTTCACAAAATATATTCAAAAGCATGATATAAATTAATTAAGGTATATTAGAGTGTGCCGGTACACCGTGTGGCATTACTTACTCGGGTATACTGTACACGGGTAAGGGGTGTCACATTTAGTGGTATCAGAGCACGGTTTTGGCATTTTTGGGCCTAGATTGAGTCCATACCATGCATTGCATTTGTAAGAGTCGAGGTGACACTAATGCAGATCTGTTTGTCTTTCTTATTTTGAATAGGATATGGACCCTTCATCTCAAAGAGCAGTCGAGGAGGAAGTGGAGAGTCATGCTCCACCTGCAGCAGCGGAGACTCGGGGCATGGGAGAACCTGCTCCGCCAGCTCAAGCCGAGCCTACTCAGCCTCCACAGGCCATGTTCCAACAAATGACCGACTTCTTTAGACAAATGGCTGGAGTAATGCCAGCACCACCACCACCACCACCAGCTCCACAGCAGAAATCACACTTGGAAAGGCTAAGGAAGTTTGGAGCAATGGACTTTTTCAGTAAGAGAGAAGATGACTCTGTTGCAGCTGAGAATTGGTTGAACAGGCAGGCAGAGTCTTAAAACAACTCCACCGCACCTCGAGCAAAATCTAGAAGTCGCAGTATCCTTGTTGCAAGATGATGCCTACGAATGGTGGGACACGTGTCGATGAAGTGCAGCGGAAAGTCAGTAACTTGGGACTTCTTTCTCTCCGAGTTCAAGAAGAAATATGTGGGTACTATATACCGGAAGAGAAGAAGAGAGTTCATTAACTCGAGGCAGACATGCCACGGTGGCAAGTATGAGAAGGAATTTGTCCGATTAAGCCGCTCTGGAAGGCGGATAGTCCCTAATGAAGTTGAAAGGTGTAAGAGATTTGAAGAGGACTAAATGATAACATCAAGATCCAGCTCACTGCCTTGGGAATCAAAGAATTTAGCAAGTTAGTGGAAGCTGCAATAAGGGTTGAAAAAGTGAGAATCAGTGAGCAGACCAGAAGGGATAGACAGCAGAAGAGGGGCCCAGGTCAGTCTAGTTCAGCTCCTGCATCTGGGAAGAGGTTCAAAGGTCCACCTGCACAGAGTTCAGGTCAGCCACATGGTCAGGGTCAGTCTCAGGGGCCCAGGCCACAGTTCACCCCTAGGAGAGGTCAGTCCACACCATCAGTGGGCAGCTCTCCGAGGATGGGGTTCAGGACCAGCCCCAACATCTTCTCGCATGTCCACAGCATGCGAAATGGCACAAGGGGGAATGTTGGAGAGTAACTGGTGCCTGTTTAAGATGTGGGTCGACAGAGCATCAGCTGAGGAACTGCCCACATAGAACTACTACAGCTGCTCCAACACAAGCAGACAGACCTGCTCCTGCACCACAGAGAGGTAGAAAATCTGGTAAGTCTGACGTAGTGGGACCATCACAGAGGCCTGCATCTGAGCCAGCAGAGAGGCCATATAACAGACCACTGCCGTAAATTATCCCCGAGAGCTCGGGAGGAGCAAGATCCCCGGGCGTCATCGGGGCGTTCTCCTCTACAATACTCCTGCATGCATTGGTGGATCCAGGATCCACTCATTCCTACATTTGCATCAACTTACCCGTAGAAAGGGGATACTAATAGGGAGAGTGACTAAGACATTCGGTCACTAATCCATTGGGTCACATGTAGTGGTGAACAAGGTATACAAGGGTTGCGTTAAGGATTGGGGTATGAATTCTTGGCGACTGATTGAGTTGCCCTTGCGAGTTTGACGTGATTTTGGGAATGGACCGTTGTCACGTCATCGTGCAATAGTTGATTGCAAATTGAAGAGAATTTCTCTGAAAACTCCCGAGGGTAATGAGATCACGATTGTGGGGAAAGGACGATTTCTTGTCCAATGTCATCTCACCACGATTGCAAGAAGAATGATGAAAAAGGTGTGAAGCCTACCTAGCACATGTGGTGGATACTAGGCGAGCTAAGCCAAACTTGAGTGATATACCCACAAGAAGAGACTTCCAGGTATTTCGGAAGAATTGCCTGGTTTGCCACGAAAGGGAAGTTGAATTTGCTATTGAGACACCGCTGCACAAGACCCCTTTCTATTGCTCCTTATAGGATGGCACCCATCGAATTGAGGGAGTTGAAAACTCGATTGCAAGAGTTGCTTGATAAGGGGTTCACATGCCCATGTGTCACCATGGGGAGCTCTAGTCTTGTTTGTGAAAAAGAAGGATGGGACTTTGAGGCTTTGTATTGATTCTGGCGGTTGAATAAAGTGGCGTGAAGAACAAATATCCGTTGCCTAGAATTGATGATCTGTTTGATCACCTGAAGGGAGCAGAGTATTTTCTAAGATTGATCTCGGTCGAGGTATCATCGATTGAGGGTGAAGGATGTAGATGTGCCCAAGACGCATTCAGACACGATATGGGCATTATGAGTTTCTAGTGATGCCCTTTGGCTTAACAAATGCACTGGCGTTCATGGACCTTATGAACCGTATCTTCCATCCATACCTAGATCGGTTCATAGTGGTCTTTATTGATGATATTCGTGTATTCCAAGACCAGGAAGAACATGATGAGCATTTGAGGATTGTTCGCAAACCCCGAGAGAAAAGGAACGTATGCTAAGTTGTCCAAGTGTGACTTGGTTAAATGAGATTGCATTCCTTGGACACATAGTGTCACCGATGGGATTAGGGTGGATCCCAAGAAAATAGAAGCGATGATGGAATGGAAGCCTCCCGGGAATACAACCGAGGTCAAGCTTCTTGGGGCTAGCTGGGTATTACGTAAGATTTGTGAAGGATTTTCTTTAATTTGCTCCAATGACCAAGTTGTTACACAAGAATGTCAGATTTGACTGGAATGACAAGTGTCAGACCAGTTATGAGAAGTTGAAGGTTATGTTGACAGAGGCATCAGTGTTAACACAGCTAGTGTCAGGAAAGGACTTCGTGGTCTATAGTGATGCTTCTCATAATGGGTTAGGGTGTGTATTGATGCAAGAGGGGAGGGTGGTCGCTATGCTTCCGCATACCTAAGGCCACATGAACAGAACTACCCTACCCATGATCTAGAGCTAGCAGCAATTATCTTCGCACTGAAGATATGGAGGCATTACTTGTATGGTGAAAAGTGCTACATTTACACAGACCACAAGAGTCTGAAATACTTGCCATCTCAGAGGGAGCTCAACCTTAGACAGAGGCGATGGATTGAGTTCCTGAAGGATTATGATTGTGTGATTGACTACCATCCTGGGAAGGCAAATGTAGTTGCTGATGCTTTGAGCAGAAAGTCCATCACAGCTTTGAGATCATTGAATGCCCATCTATCTTTGATTCGAGATGGAGCTATTTTGGCTGAGTTGCAAGTGAGGCCAAACCTGCTACAGCAGATTTTAGATGGGCAAAAAGTAAATGAAATGTTACTGGCTATTATGAGCAAAATCCCAGAGGGAAAAGCAACTGACCATGAGGTGAAAGCAGATGGGTGTCTGTATTACAAAGGAAGACTGTGTGTACCAGATAATGGGGAATTGAAGGCGATTCTAAAAGAGGCACACACGTGTATATGCTATACACCGGAAGTACAAAGATGTATCATGATCCAAGCTTGTATTGGTGGTAGGTATGAAGAAGGACATACCGACTACGTGACTAAATGCTTGACATGTCGACAAGTCAAGGCGAACATCAAGTTCCATCGGGTTTGCTACAGCCTATACGCATACCTGAAAGGAAATGGGATCGGGTCACCATGGATTTTGTAAGTGGTTTACCTCTCACCCGGAAGAAACATGATGCAGCATGGGTGATAGTTGATAGATTGACGAAGTCGACACACTTTCTACCAATTAGACCGACTACTCACTAGAAGTTAGCGGTGTATATCGATGAGATAGTTAGTGCATGGAATTCCACTTTCCATCATATCGATCGAGACCCAAGGTTCACATCGAGATTTTGGAAGAAGTTGCATGAGTCCTTGGGTACACAACTCCATTTCAAAGATGACTTTCCATCCTCAGACGGATGGGCAATCGAAAAGAGTGATCTGGTAAACAATTGAAACCAATTAAACAAATATACATATTGAATGAAATGATAACAATAACATGAAATATATGTCAGTCCTTGAGGATATCTTTGAGGAGTTGTGTCATTGAGCTTGAAGGAAGTTGGGATAGATACCTCCCATCGGCAATTTGCATACAACAATAGCTACCAAGCTAGCATCCAAATGGCCCCATATGAAGCCTTTGTATAGGAGAAAATGTAGAACTCCAGTGTGTTCGTGAATTGGCGAAGACAACCGGTGGGGCCGGACACAGTGAAACAGATCGAGGAGAAAGTGAAACTAATCAAAGCTAATCGAAGGTTGCCTCGCATGCATGTAAATCTTTGCCGACTTGAAGAGAAAAGAAATAGAATATGTGGTTGGCGACAAAGTGTTCCTCAAGGTGTCACCGTGGAATAAAGTAATCGAGGTTTGGAAGAAAAGGTAAGTTAAGCCCTAGGTTCATTGGCCCATATGAAGTCATTGAACGTGTGGGTCCAGTGGCCTATAGGCTAGCTTTACCACCAGAGCTGGACAAGATTCATAATGTGTTTCACGTATCCATGCTCAAAAGATACTGCTCAGATCCTTCACATGTCATCTCCAGAGAAGAAATTGAAATACAACCGGATTTGACATATGAAGAAGAACCTCTACGGATCTTGGCTCGGGAAGTGAAAGAGTTGAGGAACAAGCAGATTCCACTGGTGAAAGTGCTTTGGAGGCACCACAACACCGAGGAGGCAACTTGGGAAAGTGAAGAGATGATGAGGCAACAGTTCCCTCAACTGTTTGCATCGGGTAAATTCGAGGACGAAATTTAAATTAGAGGAAGAGTTGTAACACCCTCCGGTAACTACTCGTACATCCTACATTAGGTGATCGGTGTCGGTCGGACACTAGAATGTCCGGAAAAATATTTAAACTAAAGTGAGGAACCATAATTAACTCAAATATTGA
Organism: Hevea brasiliensis; assembly: GCF_030052815.1. Classification (NCBI taxonomy): domain Eukaryota; kingdom Viridiplantae; phylum Streptophyta; class Magnoliopsida; order Malpighiales; family Euphorbiaceae; genus Hevea; species Hevea brasiliensis. Next base: position 12,713 of record NW_026614822.1, on the reverse strand, counting down.
TAAGAAAAATTTAGTAAAAATTTTAGAAATAAAATACAAACAAGTTAAGAGTAGGTGCCCTAGCGATGGGTAACTGGAGGGAAGTTGCGGTTCTTAACGAGGAGCCCTAGACCAGGGAAAAATTCATAAAATAATTTTTGGGACTCCAGAGAAGGGTCATTGAGGTTTCTATGGCATTAGAATGCCAAGAAAATACCTAGAAAAATTTTTCAATCAGACAGAGACAATTTTGACCGTTAAGCCAAGCGGAGGGCATTTTGGTCATTTCGCCTTGAGGTGATTTTTGGCTGACTTGTCCAATTGAGTAAATAAATATTGTGACATAAAATATGAATTAATATTGATGAAAAATTTATTAAAAATGAGAAATGAAAATAAGAAAACAAAAGTAAGAAGAAAAGTAAGTAAATGGGAATTGTGACATCATAATTATGTCATTTAAAAATGGTCCACCAATCACCATATAACAAAGACACTTAAAACAAACTAAAGAGCCTGAAAATAAAAGAAAAATGTCATCTTCTTCCTTTGGACCCCAACCAGCCGAAACCTCTTCCTTTCCTCCCTTCATTGATGTTCAATCAAGCAAGCATAATTCCTTCCTTTGTTACACCCCTAAACCCTAACTCCTTTTATTAAAACTTGACCATATCTCTAGGGGAAGCTTTTGGCAGCCAAGAAGAGGAAAGAAAGTGAAGTTTTGAGTTGGGAAAAATCTGCCCTATTCAAGGTTAGTGCATTAGATACTTAAAACTCTTTATTTTTATGATTTGTAACTTGAATTGAGTAAGAATTGTAAATAAAATGAACAATAATTATGTGTATACATACTATGAATTTTCGGCAGCCCTTGTGAAGGAATTATTTTGATTGTTTTGATGGACTTAGAGTGAACTAGAGCTTATGTTTAAAGTGTATACATATACATATACAAAGAATGAAAGAGTTGAATAAGGAATTTGTGAAAACTCATATGGGAATTAGGGTTTTGAGAAGTGAAAAATTGACTTGGCTTAGGAAATTGTTAGAGAACATTTTAATGGTCAATTAGTGACCATTTTAGGTAAGTTGACCTCAATTTTGACTGAAAAATAGTATGGCAAAGTGAATGTGTAGGCTGCCCTAGATGTGAGATAGGTGATCAAATTTCAGTCCACTTGGACTGCCATAACTTGGGCTGTGTTGGTCCAATTGATGTTTGGCCAATTGGAAATGAAACTAGGCTTATAATGGCACATTTTTGCTGAAGAAACCATGCCCAAAAGACCAAATCAAGAGGACCAAAAGTTGGCCCCAATCCGGACACCCTGCAACTGATTCTGCAGAATGACCAAATGAATAGTAACTGTTCATTTGGCCATAACTCACTGTAGATTTGGTCAATTGACCTGAAATATTTACAGCAACAATTTAAGACATAGACAAACAACTTTCATGAAGAAACCTACCCCAAATTATGGCCAGAACCAATTCAAAAATGCAATCACAACACTGCTCATGTTATCAGTAGATATGGTCAATTCTGCAGATTGGAAATCCAGCCAGCTGTGGTTTTTGAGCCATATCTGGAGCTACAAAACTCCAAATGGAGTGATTCAAAAAAGGAAATTAAACTAGAAAAAATAAGGAACAACTTTTATGTTTACCAATTCCTCAAATTTCCACTGTAATAGTTCCTAATGGAACAGTAAAGTTATGGTACAAAATCTGAAAAATCTGCTCCTTTGGTTTAATGCTTAGAAATGGTATTAACGCTTAATGCCAACAAGTTTTAAATACAAAATGTGGTATGTTGGGAGTGCCAAAGTCAATGTACATATTTTCTATCCAAAATTCAACATTTTTGTTGACCAATGAGGTGAATAGTAACACCAAAACATGAAATTCACAAATTGAAGAATTTAAAAGTTTCAAATGCCCTAGTATACCTAACAAGATTGGTTTGGATAGTTTGGCATGCCAATAGGGTTCAGTTAGCGATCGCACATGGCAATTTTCCATTCTGATTTTATGGCTTTTAGCCATTCTGACATTGCATTGAGCTTTGGCCTTGTGGATCGATGTTATCACAATTGTTAGCCTGCACAATGCCGAGATGCATATGTGACCGATGGTGTGACGGCCCGAGGTACTTGATACCCAGTGCCAGTTTACCCGTTATCCAGTCCAGTCATCTAGTGTAGGTTACTTGGGCAACCAAATGAATGAAAGTGGACAAAGATAATGAAATAATGGATACACCAATACCAAACAAAGAAATCATACACATTCTATACATACTTATTTTCTGCTATTTTCTTTTATTATACTATTGCACCACTAAGCATTAATGCTTAGCGTTGCTTTTGCCACGTGTAGGTACCGGAGATACATATCGTGAGCCCGTGAGACCGCAGATCGGTGAGTCTGTTCGCGATTACGCATGATGTCCGTGTCACCTCAACTTCAGATTGCATTGGTAGGACCCTAGGTGTCATTTTTATATTTTGTATCTAATTTTTACTTTCTCATATGTATTTGAACTTATGTAATGTATTCTGATGTTCATGTAAATAATGAACGTTATGGCTATGAATGCAAAATTTGAGCATTTATTTATTGTTTGTATATGAGAAATGGATGTTTGAGAAACGAAAAGGTTATTGAGAACTGAAATTGAGAAATGTTGTGGATATCTTGATATTGAGATTTTGTTGATGAATTGAAGTTGGGATTGTTTGGAAATTATTTGGAAGTGTTTTTAACAGTTCAAGAACTGCTTCTCCATTTTTAGCCAGGTACCACTGGATTTTCTTTAAAATTTTCGGAACCTCAAATAAATTATGATTTCAATAAATGACTTAAATGAGTTATCTTTCACAAAATATATTCAAAAGCATGATATAAATTAATTAAGGTATATTAGAGTGTGCCGGTACACCGTGTGGCATTACTTACTCTGGTATACTGTACACGGGTAAGGGGTGTCACAAAGTGTGAATCTAAAATCAATTTAAAACAATTTATTCAAATATTGCATACAAAAATCAAATCAATTTCCAAAGTTACATTTTCATTCACAAAGTGGCAAGACAAAAGTTCTTAAACTCATAATGCGTACTAAATCAAATTTTCAAGGATAAAATGCTTAAATAATGTTTATTGTGCACAAACCTGACATGAGTCGCCTCTAGATCTTGACTCAGTCTCTCAGACTTTCCGAGTCTTTTTCAGCTGAAACACAAAATTTATAGTGTCTCAGTATCTTTACTTCATAACAATTCCAATAACTAATTCCAATATGTTTTAACTTACATTCTTGCAAATTTCATATTGAGGTTACTATTCATAGTACTATTCAAGTCAAAATATTGACTTGATTATACTCAAAAGGTATGGGAACTCAACTATCCTCACATACCACATTTTGGTCATCAATTTTGTTAGTTTTGGTTGTTTTCTCAAAACTTAGGTCTTTTAAGCAAAATTGCCAATTTTCAGTTTTGGTGTCTTAGATTGCACTGTTCCATTGGTCATTTTGCTATTGGAATTGGGCTAAGTTTTCTTCATAGAAATTGTTCCTTATTGTCTTAACTTTATTCTCCTTTTTGAATCACTCCAATTGGAGTTTTGTACCTCAGGTTATAGTCACTTGAATCATGGCTATCGGATTGGACTTAACCCAGATTTCTGGGCACAAAACTGGTTCTGGCAGTTTTAGGTCACTAAATTTGGGTGGCTAAGTGACTTGGTTAAGTGTATAATTTGGGTTTGTGTTCTTCATCAAATTTTTAGGTCTATATCTCAGTTTTCCACTGGTAAAATTTCAGGTCATTTAGACTTGCCTAGTCCAAGTTATGGCTAAATGAACAAACACTGTTCATTTGGTCATTTTTGTACAGGCCAGAACACTCACACCCAGATTTTGCCAATTTGTTCACTATGTTATAGTCACTTTTTGGGCATGATTCCTAAATAAAAAATGTTCCATTTTGTGTCTATTTTCATTCCCAATTGGTCTCAGACCAATTGGAGTTATAAATTTTCAGTTTTGGTCCCTGAAAGGACCTTGGTCCTGCTGCCTATAGCATGACCCTAAGCAATCCGAATTTGCATTTGGTTCCAACACTTCTAACGTACTCCAATTGGTCACAAATGACCATTTCTCACCTCAAACCAAGTCTAACACATCATTTGACACATTCTCACAATTTTGTATTCCAAACCCTAGGTGCCAAACCCTAATTCACCAATTTATTACACTTAATTAATTCTAAGCATACCAACATCACCTCCACATTCATACAAACTTACCTACACTTTTAATTCAATCAAAACACATGTATACACCCATCAAACCCTAGTTGGCCAAATTTACTTCTAGTCCTCCAACAATTATTTTCATTTCATTTTAAGCATATTTCCAAGTTCATTCAATCATAAACACTCAAACCAAAAAAATTCAAGTTGGATCACTAACCTTAGTGCAGAATTTTAATCTTCAATTCTCCCCACTTTCTTGGTTTTAATGGCATCCAACCTTTATATCAAAGTCCACTTGCAAGGTTTGCTTAAGGGGGTTAGGGATTTTGTGGCTGAATTTAGGGTTTATGAGAGCTTGAGGTGAGCTCCCATGGTGGTTTCAAGAAAGAAAAATGAGAGAGAGAGAGAGCTAAGGGAGAGGGACGACAACAAGATGAAGATAAATGAATTTTATTTTTCTTTTCTTTTCTTTTATATGTATTAGGAAGACCACAAATTATTATGAATTTAATTTTTAATTATAATATTTATGGCATCATGCATGATGTCATGCATGATGTCATCTCTTTTCACCTTTTTCATTTTCTTTTTTTTATTTATTTTTTCCATTAGTTCTTTAATTTAATTTCCGATTCTGAAATTTTCTTTTCTCTAATTTTATTTGACAGTTAGGTTAGGAGTTAGCTTTCGGGGTCAATTGGCCAAATTGCCCCTTGCCGGTTTAACCCGGTTTGCAAATAATTCAATATTTCTTCCGGGTCCCTGACCTAATTATTTGACTGCCTTAACAATTCTTTTTCATGATTTTCTCTTTTTCACTGTGTTTGTAATAGTCCTAAGGACCACAGTGTCATATTTTACGGTTCAAAATTTGAGTTTAAATTGACTTATGATTCTTCCAGAAGGTCATCCATCATTTGTGACTCTCGGCTCGTTTAACTTCTTATGTTCTGTTTTTCTTATTTATACTTAACTAATTGATAATTACTAATTATTTGTGTTTATAGCTTATCAAGTTGTCTTAAGTGTGGTTCTAATCCCCTTAATTGTCCTGATCGACACTGATCACTGGAATAGTGAAATATACCAGGCTATGCAAACAGGGGTGTTACACAACAAGAAGAAGGGAAATAAGAAAAAGAAACCTCAGATTCCTGGTCCTTCCAAGAAAATAGCTAAACAGAAAGGGAAGACTAAAGCTAATGGAGGCAAAGGAAAGTGTTTCCACTGCTAGAAGGATGGGCAATCAAAAGGAACCGCCTGCAGTATCTTGCTTCTCGAAGGATAAGAAGGATACACCTTCTAAGGTATGTCCATATCTTGTTATTTAGATTCTGATGATACTCATAGTTCATTTACAGCTTGGGTTTTAAATACTGGTGCCAGTTCTCACATTTCTTATGATATGCAGGAACTAACAAATAGTAGCAGCTTGCGTTCTCGAGATGTTAGAGTCCAAATTGGCAATGGCTCAACTGTTGAAGCTTTAGCCATTGGATCTAAATCCTTTTACATGTTTGGACATGTTATGTGTTTGGATAATATTTAATATGTACCTAATGCTTTTAAGTTCACCATTTCTATATCTAGTTTAACTAGAAATGGCTATGAATTTCAATTCACAGATGATGTTTGCAATATTTATTTTGGAAATAAATATGTTTGTTTGGGTTATATGAATAATGGTCTTTATTATTTGGATAATAATGACAAACACAAAATGAATGCGAGTGATCTAAATGAATGCAATGCCATGGTGAAAATCAACTCAAGTTCAAAATATATTTGGTACTTAAGGTTACGTCATGTTGCAAAAGATATGATTGCAAAACTGGAGAAAATGGGGATTCTATCCTCATTGGGCTCTAAGCCTACTCCAACTTGTGAATCTTGCCTTCAGAGCAAAATGACTAGAACAGCCTTTGTAGGATAAGGGTTAAGAGCTGAAAATATTTTAGAGCTAATACATAGTGATATATGTGGTCCATTTAAAGAAATGGATAGAGGTGGTTTTCATTACTTTATTACCTTTACTGATGATAAATCAAGGTTTGGGTATTTGTATTTGATGAAATACAAACATGAATCCTTTAAAAAGTTCAAAGAATTTAAATCTGAAGTAGAAAATCAAACAAGAAAGAGTATTAAAGCTCTTCGATCAGATCGTGGAGGTGAATACTTGAGTACTGAATTTGATGAATACTTGAGTACTGAATTTGATGAATACTTGAGAGAGCACGGCATTGTTCCTAGCTGATGCATACATTTTGCATAGTCATTTAGGTCTAATTTTATAACAATTTTTATTTGATTATTAGTCATTTTTAGCTAATTTCATTAGTTAATTAGTTAGTTTTTCATAGTTGTCAATTTTGCATTAATTTGTAATTTTTACTTTGTTTTGTAGGAAAAATGGTGTTTTTGAAGGACCGAAGAGAATTTTGCCATTGAGGAGTGTCTTCTACAGCCAAAGATGTCAAAAACAAGTTTTCAAGCTGAAATATGCATTGACCAAACTGTGCATAACTTGCCGCATAAGCTATGCAGATCTGCATAAGGAGAAAAATCACTGTTCCAGAACCAGCCGAAATGTGCATAAGGAGACTGCATAGCTTATGCACATTCACGCCTCCCTTATGCACTTTCACGGAATTGTGCATAACCTATGCACCAAGTCATGCAGTTTCGCATAAGTGACCCAGAAACAGCCGAAAACTGCATAAGGGACTGCATGACTTATGCAGTCCACTTATGCAGTCCCATAAAGAGTTCATTAATGAGCTGGCAGAAGATTCCCTCAGATAATTCCTCCTAGAACATACCATTTTAGGGCTCCATGTCAGAAAAATGCTATAAATAGTCTCATTTTCCCATTTTAGAGGAAGAGACAAGGAGCAGAAAAGGAAAGGAGAAGAGAGGCAGAATTTGAGGAGTCACTTTCACCTTCCACACCATTTTTAACCAAGATTTGCAGATTTCTTTCTTCCTTACATTTTTCTACATTTCTAGTATTTAATTTCTTATTCCTTAGCTTAGATTAAAGCTTTATTTCCATTTAAACTCAATATATCTTGTAAGCATTATGGATAGTGAGTAGTTTTATTTTGATTCTGGAGTAAGGGTTGTAATATTTGAGATATCTTGTGGATTTTGATTGGGTAATCCATATTTTGTGGTCTTAATGAGTTTTATTCATTTCTTGTGTGCTTAATGACATGCTTAGTGTAGGATCCCATTAAGTGATGTTCTTAATCCATGGTTGAGGCACCGAAAGGAGAAGGCCTTGTGATAGATAATCAAGAAATTGGACTTAATTAACTTAGACCTAGAAATAGGCTAAGGATTAAGAGGATTCACAGATTAGTTAAAGAACTTAATGGGTCTTAATTAATTCTAACTCCACGAAAGTAGGATTAGTTTGATTAAGGCACTCTTTGTCTCACTCGAAAGGGTATTCGAAGGATTTAAGAATTAATCTCCTTAAAACCATAAGTTTCACAAGATTGGATAACCAATTTAAAATCCCAAAATAGCTCGGATATGAAATCCCGAACTCCGGAATCGCCTTTTTACCATTGTTAATTTCTAATCGAATTTAATTACTTGCCATTTTGAATATTGCCATATTTGAACTTGCTTATTTCAATTTGATGCAATTTTAGTTTAATTAATACATTGTTGAATAGATTATTAATTTTGCATACATAGATTTCACATTCTCAATACCCATTAATTCATTACTTTAATTTCAAAAAATATTTCAATTTACTCAACTTTTTATATCAAAAATTCAATCATTAACACAACTCCTCGTGGGAACGATATCTTTTCTATACTACTTGTACGACCCGTGCACTTGCGGTAGGGACGCATCAAGTTTTTGGCTCCGTTGCCGGGGAGTTGTTTGTTTAAGATTGAATTCTTGATTATTTTAGTTGTTTATAGTTTTATTTTCGTTATCTTTTCATTTTGTGTTTGTTTGTTCTTTTTCAGGTACTTTTAATCTTTTATGAGAAGAGCTAGAAGCACAAGTGACACATCCTTATTGTTCAATCCTGAAATTGAGAAATTTTGTAAGGCCAACAAGCAAGAAACCAGAAAAAGAAAAGAAGCCTTGAGAGAAACTGAATTAGAAGAAGTCATGGCTGATGAAAGAATGAGAATTGGTGTTAATGCTGGAAATGATCAAAACAATGAAAATGCAGCCCAAGGGGAAGAAGTTGTTAATGCAAACGTGCCTAGGGGAAGTATGATAGATCATGCTTTTCCACGTTTTGATGACTTGAGAGAGAGCATAGCAAGACCAAGGATTGATGCATTTCTTGCACAATATTTTCCACCTGGAAAAACTCAAGAATTGAGGAATCAAATGACAGCTTTCAGACCAAGAGAGGATGAAACTCTTTATGAATCATGGATGAGATGGAAGGAATTAGAGAGACAATGCCCACATCATGCCATTCCGAAATGGATGATAAACCAGAATTTTTACACGAATGTCACTCCTGCAATCAGAGGAATTATTGATGCTCAAACAGAAGGAGAATTTATTATGAAGCATGAAGATGAAGCTTATGAGCTATTGGAGAAAATTGCAAAGAATACTCATCTTTGGAGTAGTCCAAGAGGACCAACTCCAACTCAAAAAAGGCAAGCTGCTGGAATGTATGATCTTGATCCATTCAATATGATTAATGCAAAGTTTGATGCACTTACAAATGTTTTGGCTAAGAAGATGGAAGATTTGAGTATGTTGGTTAGTTCATCATCATCATCTGGAAGTTCACAACAAGTGGCTTATGCAGAAGGAACTACCAGCTGTGGAGTAGATTATGGAGAACAAGCTGCATATGTTAGTAATTATGGAAACAAGCAAATGGGGAATCCTTATTCTCAAACCTATAATCCAAATTGGAGGAATCATCCCAACTTTTCATGGGGAAATCAGCAAAGTCAAGTTCCAAATCAGAATTTTCAACCACAACAGCAGCAAGGAGTTCCATATCAGCAAAATAGGCAACCATTGCCTAATTTTCAGCAGAAAAATATGAATCCTCCACCAAAACAGCAAGAACAAAATTCCACCACTGAAGCTTTATTGCAACAGATTCTTGCTAACCAAAATAAGCATGATGAGGAGATGAGAGAGATGAAAGCAAGGCTGGAACAGATGCAAACACATAATGAATCTTTGGAAAATCAGATTGCACAACAAGCATCTTCCTCAGGTGCTAAATCTTTTGGAAAACTTCCAAGTTAACCAGAAAACCCAAGAGAGTAGTGTCAAGCTATTACTTTAAGGAGTGGGAAAGTTATAAATGATGAGAAGAGTGAAAATAGTGAGAAGAGAGAAAATAAGAAAGAAACTGATGAGAGTGAAAAACAAGAGAGTGCAAAAAAATGTAAAGAGAAAATTGAAGAGAAGGAAGAGAAGTGTATACCTCCTGAGCCCTACAAGCCACAGCTTCCCTTTCCACAAAGATTTCAAAAAGCCAAGCTTGATAAGCAATTTGGGAAGTTCTTAGAGGTTTTGAAGAAGCTTTACATAAATGTGCCGTTTGTTGATGCTCTTTCACAAATGCCCTCTTATGCAAAATTCTTGAAAGAAATTCTCTCAAACAAGAGGAAACTTGAAGATGATGAAACTGTAGCTTTGACAGAAGAATGTAGTGCTATCCTCCAAAGGAAACTTCCTCCAAAGCTCAAGGATCCAGGGAGTTTTTCAATTCCATGCCACATTGGGGAATCATGTTCTACAAAAGCCTTATGTGATTTAGGGGCTAGTGTTAGCCTCATGCCCCTCTCAATTTATGAGAAGCTCAATATGGGAGATCTAAAGCCAACCCATATTTCTCTTCAGTTAGCTGACAGATCAATAAAGTATCCTGAAGGGATTTTGGAGAATGTGCCTCTGAAGGTTGGAAAGTTTTATATACCTGTTGACTTTGTCATCTTGGACATGGAGGAAGATTTTAATATTCCAATTATCTTGGGAAGGCCTTTCTTGGCTACAGCTGGTGCTTTGATTGACGTGAAAGGAGAAAAATTGACACTTAGAGTTGGTGAAGAGCAATTGGTTTTCAATATTAATAACTCTATGAAGAAGCATCATTCTGAAGCTGATACTTGCTTGAGAGTTGATATTATTGATGAGCTGGTTGAAGAACACTTGTAAAGAAATATCCGAAGATCCACTTGAAAATTGTTTGGTTCATGGAGGAGGCATAGACTATGACAACCCTCATGTGGCTGCATATGCCCAACACTTAGAGGGAAGTCCACCATTCATTTCTGCTCCAGTCTTTCAACTCACACAAAAGGAAAGAGCAGAATCTAACCAACCATCATTCAAGGAAGAAGATGCACCTAAGGTAGAACTTAAGCAACTTCCTTCTCAGCTCAGGTATGAATTTCTTGGCACTAATAACACTTATCTACTAATTGTAAATGCAAACTTGAGTACCTTAGAGGCTGATAAGTTGTTAAGAGTGTTGAGACAATTTAGGAAAGTCTTAGGATACACCATAGATGACATTAAGGGAATAAGCCCACACTTTTGCATGCATAGAATCATTTTGGAAGAAAATTGTAAACCATCTATTGAACATCAAAGGAGGTTGAACCCAAATATGAAAGAAGTTGTTAAAAAGGAAATTTTGAAGTTGCTTGATGCAGGGATCATATACCCTATCTCAGATAGTACTTGGGTGAGCCCAGTACATGTTGTCCCAAAAAAGGGTGGAATGACAGTTGTCAAAAATGAAAATAATGAATTAATTCCCACGGAATGTGACTAGTTGGCGAATGTGCATAGATTACAGAAAACTAAATGTTGCCACTAGAAAAGATCATTTTCCACTTCCCTTCATTGATCAGATGTTGGAAAGACTGGCTAGGCATTCTTATTTTTGCTATTTAGATGGGTACTCAGGTTTTTTTCAAATCCCTATCCATCCAAATGATCAAGAGAAAACCACTTTTACTTGTCCATATGGAACCTTTTCTTATAGAAGGATGCCATTTGGGTTGTGTAATGCACCAGCCACTTTTCAAAGGTGCATGATGGCAATCTTCTCAGATTTCATTGAAGACATAATGGAGGTTTTTATGGACGATTTTTCTGTTTATGGATCTTCATTTGACATATGCTTGGCTAACCTTTCTAAAGTTTTGCAGCGATGTACAGATATTGACCTTGTGTTAAACTGGGAAAAGTGTCATTTCATGGTTCAGGAAGGGATAGTGCTTGGACATTTGGTATCTAACAGAGGAATAGAGGTTGATAAAGCCAAGGTTGAAGTGATAGAGAAGATGGCTCCTCCTACCAATGTCAAAGGAATTCGAAGTTTCCTAGGACATACCGGGTTCTACAGACGCTTTATCAAGGATTTTTCTAAAATAGCCAAACCTTTGTCTAATTTGTTAAGTAATGACACACCATTTGTATTTGACCAAGAGTTTTTGGATGCCTTTTGCAGGTTGAAGCAAGTTCTTATCATCTGCACCAATCATGCAACCACCGATTGGAGCCTACCTTTGAAATTATGTGTGATGCTAGCAACTATGCAATTGGGGCTGTTCTTGGTCAAAGAAAGGACAAAAGGCTTATGCTATTTATTATGCTAGTAGAACCCGGATGAGGCTCAAACAAATTATGCAACAATCTGAAAAGGAATTTTTAGCAATTGTCTTTGCATTAGAAAAATTCACCTTACATTATTGACTCAAAGGTGGTTATATTTTCAGATCATGCACCATCGTATTTGTTCGTAAAAAGGAGGCTAAACCTAGGCTCATTAGGTGGATTCGATACAAGAGTTTGATTTGGAGATTAGAGATAAGAAGGAGCTGAAAATGTAGTTTATAATCTTAGTAGGTTGAAATTGGATGATGAAGAATTGGATGAAATCCTATTGATGAGTTTTTCTTGGATGAACAACTTTTCTCTTGTTGCTAAACCACCTTGGTATGCAGACTTTGTGAATTATCTATCTTGTTGAGTTTTACCTCTAGGTATGACATGGCAACAAAATAAAAAGTTTAAACATGAGGTGAAATTATATAGATGGGATGAACCATAACTCAGTAGGAGATGATGTGATGGTTTAATAAGGAGATGTCTTCCTGATGAAGAGATACAGAGTATTATGCATCATTTCCATGCTTCAGATTATGGAGGACATTTTGGAATCTCTAAAACAAATAGTAAAATTTTGCAAGCTGGTTTCTTTGGCCAAATCTTTTTAAGGATGTGAGGAAATTTGTGTTGGAATGTGATAAATGCCAAAGGAGTGGAAATTTGTCAAAAGAGATCAAATGCCCTAAATGATATTCTTGAAGTGGAATTATTCGATGTTTGGGAATAGATTTTATGGGGCCATTTCTCCTTCATATGGTAATAGATACATCTTAGTTGGGGTTGACTATGTGTCAAAGTGGGTGGAAGCTATTGCAACTCCAACTAATGATGC